>NC_133662.1:266114279-266403771 GCF_037893015.1 Macrotis lagotis | reverse complement strand
TGTTGCCAAGTGGGGGACCTTGGGAACCTGCTTTAATGAACAGATAAATTTGTTGTTGAGATTCCAAGTGTTTTATGTAAATGACATTAATGGATGTCTAAAGAATTTTCTCTGTTATCTCCTTAACCTTTCTTGGTCTCCTGTTTTCCAAAGTAAATTTGTTTCTCTGTGAACTCATTTGTAAAACCATCTTCCACTAAACAAGAACAAAATTCAGCCCAGCCCCTGTAAGGACTCTAATTCCAAATGACTGAACACCAAACAGCTACCTCCACACCAAGCCAAGGTCTATAGTCAGGAACAAAAGGTTTCCTGGCATCTTTCAAGAGCTGCATGAAAGAAGTAATTAACTGACAGAACCAAAGCAGAACTAAATTATCCCCCAAATTCTTAATGGGGGGATATTAACGTACTGGGCATTCACCACATCTCAATGACATGAGGATATATGCTTATTTTAAAATGCATTTTTAAAAAATGAGACCTTAAAATGATAAAATTTTCAAATCATTTCAATCAATTTTACTGATTCTATATGCTACCTAAGTGTGAGATTTCTAAGCATTAAAAATGCTGTTGTTATTGCTATTTCAGTTAATTAAGAATATATATTTCTAATTATATTTTTATCCTTTTGATGAAAATTGGGTTTTTAGTAAGCTAATTCACTCAGGTATTATTGAAAGTGAGTATTTATTTAAAGCAAAACATGAAAATCATTTTCTGATTTCATTTGGCACATAGGATTGAATCATTTTAATATCTTTGGAGAAGTAAATGTTTTAAAGATATCAGGTTATAAACACTGCTGCATTATTTTCCTTATCATTTTGCTATCCTGTTTCCAAGAATACATCTGTCATGTCTACCACAGGGAAGTTTCATTAGAAAATTCATTAATTGGGGCCCTGTTTATATTTTTATTATAAACACTAATGATTTGTTTGTTTGAAAGAAGCCAAAGCCTTCATTAAAGTCATTTGGGCTGTGAGTGAGACACATTTCATGTTTCACACCAGGGACAAAACACAAGACAATGTTTTCACATATTGATACTTGCAATTAAAATATAGGATGTTATTTAAACTAACAAATTAATGTCCTTTATGAAGAACTATAAATAGGGATTCTCATTCAGAAACTGGCGAATGATTGTTCCCTGCTGAGAACATTCTTCTCTTATAGTTTTAGACCCCAAAATATAGGCATGCTTAAGGATATCACTATAATTATAATGTACAAATGATAAAATGATTTCTCCTCTTTTTGCTCTAAGAAAATTGCAATAGCTTTATCCAAGTCTGCTAAGAATTCAACTTAAATGTTTATTAAGTACTCAATATTCCCAATTCTAGAAATACAGAGAAGAAAGGACCCAAATCCAATAGCTCCCCGTTGCTTCTAGGACCAAGGACTGAAAGCCCTTCAGTCTCCTTCCAGCCTCCCCCTCCAAATTTATTATGCATGATTCCCTTTCATGTTGTTGCTCACTGTGTCTACAAGGCCCCTTTCCCTCTTCATCTCTACCCTAATTAGCGAACCCTACTGTTCTTCAACAGTTGGCTCCAGTCTTGATAAAAAGGCCTATTCCCCCCATTGTCCAGAGCCTCGGTCCTTGTTCAGTTACTGTATAGTTATCCTTGCTCTAGTTTGTATTTATTTTTATGTATCCATGTCATTTCTCCAATAAAACGGGAGCTTGTGGAGGACAAGGACTGTCATTTTTTTGGTTTTGTTTTTGTATTGCCAGTGAATAGTGAGTAGGCTTTTAATAAAGAGAGAAAGAATAGTGAGAGACAGAAAGACATAGAGACAAACACAGAGAGATGGAGACATGGAGAACTTACAGGGGACAGTTTAAGGTCTTGCAGAATATCATCAAAGAAATGGAACTCTGAAAACTCCAACTCGACCATCTCGTTCTTGAGCTCCAGGATGCGCCCCATGACCCCGTCAAGCACCTGTCGAATCAGGATGCGCTTCTGTGGATGCACTATCTGGTCATAGGCATTCTCCAAGTTGCGGAAAATCTGCACGTACTTGACATAGAAGGTGGCCAGCATCTGGAAGATCACCACCTGGTCCTGGGGTGGCTCCAGAGCCTTTTCGGACTCACCTTCTAATAAGCGGTTGAGGGCTTCTTGGGCTTCTTCCCACATCTTATTGTAGGTTCTGAAAGAAGAAATAACAGCTTGAAGAATGGAAACATAAATGAAGACTATTAGATGAGGTCACAGTGCATGAAGCACAAGGTCTGGAGACAGGAAGACATCCTCCTGAGTTCAAATCCAGCCTCTCAGACCCTTACTAAATGTGTGACCCTGGACGAGTCACCTAATCCCATTTGCTTCAGTTTCCTCATCTGTAAAATGAATTGCAGAATGAAATGGCAAATTCTCCAGTATCTCTACCAAGAAAACCCCAAATAAGGTCATGAAGAGATGGACACAACTGAAAAATGACTGAATGTTTAATGACTAGGATCAGAGGCTATCTATCTAATGCTACCAGAAAAGGTCTCAAACCCATGACCCACTGGATTTGTGCTGGAGGACAAACAAAAAATAGCAAAAGAGGCAGAACAAAAGGAGGAATTGGATCCGAGTGACAGATTCCAGTGACTGGGAGTTAGGAGTGAGGCAGGTCATAGGATGAGGTGCTTGTTTAGTGAGGTCAGGTAAATTCAACGTGGGACAAGTTTCTAAGAATGAGAAAAGCAACAAAAACTATAGATCCCTATTGTGATCACACACATAAACACACACACACACACACACACACACACACACACACACACACACACACACCCAACAACCTCTCAATGAATAGGCTTTCATTAAATAATTCATGGGTTACAGGAAAGAAAATTCAAGGCAATAATCACTTATTGTGTGTTAAACCCTCTGCTGAAGATATTGGAAAGGGAAAATCCCAGTCCTTGTCCTCAAGGAATTCATAATTTAAGGAAATGACCACATACAAACAACTATGTGCTAAATAAAAGTATACAAAACTTTTCTAAGCAAGGGAGATTAAAAAAATAACCAATGAAATTGTCCCCTGCCCTTAAAGAGCTTACATTCTATTTGTATCCAACTAAAGCCCCTTAAAAGGAAGGCAAATGAACACACTAATGCAAATTAAGAAACACTTCTAGAAAGTAGGCCACAACTCATTTCAAGAAGAAACTGTCTGCTCTACATGAAAATGCTAACCTTCGCCGTCTGGTTTTACAAGAAGAAGCACTGGGACCTAGCTCCTTATGCCACATAATTTATGTGTGCACAATTAAAAGGGATTATACCATTTTGCTCACTTTTGGATTAGATGAATAATTACTATACAAATCCCATCGAAACCTAACAGTGTAGTATGCTGCAGCTGTCTGTCTTGATTTAATATGAAAAGCTTACATTTTGCCAATTTCCCATGTTTTTATGGGTTCTGAGCTGAGGCTGTCAGAACTGTTTTCCCCAGGTACTTAACGAACAAATTGCTTTTTTATAGATAGGGGCAAAGGGACTCATGAGAAAGTGCTTCACTTAGATTAGTTGGGGGAAAAAAGAAATCCTATCTGCATGTAGTGCAATCAGTGAGTATATTTGCTACAGATTGGAAAATAAAATACATAAAGATTTAATGGTTTGAAAAATCCTCTTCTTTATCCTCATTCCCTGATGAGTGAGATGTGATCAAATAATAAATAAAGTCCCTAAAATAGTTGCCTAGTACTCTGCAGTCAATGGGATGCCATTATGTTCATTCCTTTACTAGAAATATAATTGAGAGCTTAATTTGCATTTATCTACAGGGAAAATGCTATGTAAACTAAGTTAGAATAGAGGACTAATGAACTGATCACAAAGTTAACAGATTCCATACACACCCAGCACAATCTTCTCCTTAATCTCACCCCAAACACTGCTCTGCAAAAATATTCAGTACTAATTCATTGCTAGCTTTAAAAGAAAACCAAGATATCTAAGGAAAAAAATGAAGATTTTTAAAGAAAATAATTTAAATCCACCTACTCCCCACCCCACCCCCCAAATGGGGAGGAGAGATAAGTATATGGAACAACAGTCTTAGTGCAGGTTTTTAAAGCTTAAACCCATATAATAAATGTTAATAAAGTTTAAAACTACACTAAGATGGTAGGCTGTTATTGTTCACTCTTTGTTGTTGAAGATGACTAATAGCATCCTGGCTTATGGCTTGACTTGCATGTGAATTTTATTTAAGTAAGGCAGGGTTGCACAAGTCATTCCCTTCATTCTCCCTTGCATATTTTAGACTTCCTGGAACAAAAGAAGATCTAAGATAAGTCCAAGAAATAGATCATGAGTATGGTGTCAGAAGCATGTTAGAGTAGTGATGCAGATTTCATTTATCCCCTAGGATCCTCTCTTTACCCAAGGAGAGGATCTAATAATTTATTGGTTTTGTACTTGGTAGACCAACAAAGGAACTTTAATTCTGAATCCCACTCTCACTAATAGGAAGGAATTTGGTTATTTGAGTAGAATGGTTAAAAATCTTAGGAAAAGTACTCGGTTCTAGAGTTTGTGATAGAGAGGAATAAGAAAGATCAACATACTCTGGCATAAACCTTTGATTTGAGGAGGGCAGATTACAAAGGGTTCAGAGGAATAACACATAGGATTACATGAAATAGAATTTTAGAGAGAAAAATCAATACAGGAGAAATTAGAAAATTCTTCCAAAATGATATTGTGAAGCATAGAAGCAAAATTATCCTAATGAGAAGGAAACTAAGAGTTGGTTGAAGAGGCCAATGTAGATGCCCAACCAACTGAGATTTTTAGAAGATGCACAAAGTAATAAGCAACGACCCATAATAGAGGGTGAAGGCATATAGAACAGTCCTGTAAAAATAGCATTTGAAATGCTAAAGCAAAATGAGATGAGGTTTGAAAGGAAAGCTACAGATATAGGACAGGATCCCAACTTGTTATAGATAGTTTGGTAGGTGACAACTGAGACAAGCCAGAAATGTTTCATTCTTATTTGGCTTTGGCTATTTTTTTCCTGCAGAGGGACTTGACCTTTGCACTGTAGATGTAAAGAGAAAAATGACTAACAGGGAGGTCATACCCAAGAGAAGGTGATAGATAAACATTCAAATCACCTTACCTAGAGAGATGATATCATTCAGTACTGAAATAACTGGCTGATGATTACTGCATCCTATTCAATAAGATTTCACAAATTTGGGCAAGGCAGACTGAAGAACAAATAATGTTCCAGTTTTTAAAAAAGGAAAAAGAGGATATAATCTGTACGCTATAGGATAGTGATGAAAAATGATTTTTAAAAATTTAAGTGCAATAAGTCTAAAGCATATAAATATATATGTATACATGATGAAATATATAATACACATAGATTAAATACATATATATATATATATATATATATATAGTATTAAGTATTTACTATGAACAAATTGAATTTATACCTGAGAAGAGTTAAACTTTAGGAAAACAACTAATGCAAATTCATCATAAAAGTAAAACACTCCCAAACACATGATTATACCAATAGATATAGAAAGGGTGTTTGACAAACTACAACACTGGCTTTAAAAAAAAAGGAAGGAAGGAAGGAAGGGAGGGAGG
Source organism: Macrotis lagotis (assembly GCF_037893015.1). Classification (NCBI taxonomy): domain Eukaryota; kingdom Metazoa; phylum Chordata; class Mammalia; order Peramelemorphia; family Peramelidae; genus Macrotis; species Macrotis lagotis. Next base: position 266,398,132 of record NC_133662.1, on the reverse strand, counting down.
AAGGAAGGAAGGAAGAAAGAAAGAAAGAAAGAAAAAAATTGTATCAAAAAACATGTAAAAATCATTTTCAAATAAAATACAATTTTAAAACCTATTTACAAAAAGGAAATACTAGAAGAATTCAAATTCCAGTTCCAATTTCAATAAGTTTAAGTATAGGCATAAAGCAAGAATGTCTTTATTCACTGTAATTTGACACAGTTATTGGTATCAGTAAGGCAACTGAAAGAAATTTTAGGCATAAATACTGGCAAAGTGGAAACAATTTCTATTTATTGCAAATATGTCAATTTACTTAGAGAACTCCAGATAATCAATAAGGGAAGTTAATTAATAAGTTAATAATTTCAATAAGATAAGTTAGAAAATACATATTTCTAAATCAACACTATATATAATATATATTAAAATTGAGGATAAAAAATAGAAATTCAAGAGAGCTAAGAAATACAAAAATAAATAATTAGAGGGCTATCCATTGCTCATGATTGTGTTAAACTATATGTTAAAAATGAAGATATCACTTAAATTAATTATAGATTTATTCTTATGCCAATTAAAATACAAAGGGAATAGATTATAGAGCTAAATTTAAAAAAAACAGAATCCACTTGGAGGAACAAAAGGTCTAATCTCAAGGGGATTATGCGGAAAAAAGAAAGTAAAGAAGAAAGAGTACTTTCAGCTGTTAAATAATACTTGAAATTAGTAATAATCAAAATAGCTTGGCATGAGTTAAAAATTAAAGAATGGAAAAGAATATATTGAATTAAATCAGTATTCAGGAAGTCTGAATACATAATTCGGCAAAAACTTTTAGGAAAACTGGAACCTAGTTTGGGAGAAATTTATGTGCAAATCAGGGTCTAATATCATATAAAAAGTTTTAAATGGATTATATATATGTATATTACAGTAACATTAATCTTAACACTATAAAAATTAAAAGAAAATCAGATCTGTTACTGTTTATAACCACATATAACAAAATATAGAGGAGGCAATCACAAAAACTAAAATTAGCATGGAATTGAAAAGCTTTTGCATGAACAAAATCAATACAACTAAACAAAAAAGGAAGGTTGTCAATTAGGAAAAAAAGAAATCGGAAAAAAAAGAAATCAAGTTATTTCAGAGAAGAGCTTGATATCCAATCTATATGGGGGAGTTAAATGAGTATAAAAGATCAGGATCCATTCCTTAATGGATAAGAAGTCAAAGCCCATGAATAAACAGTTCTCTAATGAAGAATTCCAAACTATTTAAAACTGTATGCACAATGACTACAAATCAATAATAAAAGAAATGTAAACCAAAATGATTTGGAATTTCACTGCACATGTGGGAAAATGGCAAAGGTAGCAAAACTTGTAAATAATGTCAGAGGGGATGTGGAAAGACAGATGTGCAGTCAATGGAATGTAATTATTGGTCTGTGAAAAGCAATCTGGAATTATATCAAGAACTGAGTACAATATCCATACTTTTTGACTCAGAAATACTGCTGCTTAGCCTATACTTCAAGGTGAAAGAAAGGTTCCACAAGCAACAAAATTATTAATATCATTTTTTGTTGTATCAAAGAACTAGATGTCAAGTATGCTTATCAGTTGAGAAATGACTAAACACATTATGATACAATACTGTAAAGAAATGTTACTTCCATATAAAAAATTAAGAATAGGAAAAATAAGCAAAGATGAAAAGATATGAATGGTTACAAAGTAAACAAAATAGGAAAACTCTAGATATGATTACAACCATGTATATGAAAAGAATGAAAAAATCAAAATTGATGCTATTGCATTATAATGAAAAAAGTTGACTGAAGAGATGAAAAATGAACTCAACTTTCTTTGCAGAAATAGGGGACTGTATAGGTGTGGAAAACTGCATTTATGTCAAACTCATTTCTTGTGTTGGGTAGTCTTGCTAAAATGCTTTTTTCCCTTCTCTTTTCTTATAACAGATCTCTGGGTAAGGAATATTTGGAAAAAAGCTATATTTGGTAATTGAGAAGATATAAAAACAAAAAAATCCTGTTTTTAAACAAAAAAGATAATCTAGCTATTTTCATTATAAAAAATTGAAAAACTTTTACAAAGGAAACAACTCACTTGCTCATAAAAGAAGCTGTCACATGGATGGGGAATCTTTGTATCAAAATCTCTTTGATAAGGGTTTGATATCCAAGCCAAATGAGGCACTAAAATAAAATCAGAACATCAGGATCTATTCTCCCATTTGGATATGTGGTCAAAATATATGAGCAAATAGTTCTCAAAAGAATTACAAGTTACTAAATCTATATGAAAGATTGTTTCAAATCACTAAAAACAAAAGAAATACAAATAATACTTGAACAATGTGTTTGATCTTGATTCCTGGGAAAATTTGGTTGTATCCTTGATGTGATGATTTTTTATCATCTATAAAAATAAATCCCCATAGCTTCATCAATAGCAGATCAAACCAGAATACACTTATTTCCTTTATTTTTTGACAGGATCACTGAAGTAGAAAGTGAGAGTAATGCAGATACCATTTACCAGCAGGATAGCTTGGTGGTGCAGTGGATAAAGTACCAGCCCTGGAGTTAGAAGGTCCCGAGTTCAAATGTGACCTCAGACACTTGCCTCCAACTAATTGTATGACTTGAATAAGTCACTTAACCCTGATGGCCTTGCATCTGGGCCATCTCCAATCATCTTGATTCATATCTGTCCACTAGACCCAGATGGTTCCAGAGGAGAAAGTGGGGCTGGTAATTTAGCACCCCTTTCCTGAAATCCAATTCACTTGCTTGTCATGCCCTCACCTCCCTGATGTCATGGTCTTCTTTGAGAAGGAAGAACAAATATCATCATCAATATTTCCCTAGTTTCCAGAAAGTATTTGGCAAAACGTCTCATATTCACTTTGTGGGAAACATGGAAATGTGGGCTTGAAAATAATTCCATTAAATGGTCTTCTTATACCTCACACTTCCTGTCTCAGTGATTAAGTGGCACTGACCTTCTTGTTATTCTTTGCACAGAACACTTCATCTCCTGACCCTAATTTTTCCCAACTGTACCCCATGCCTAGAATATTCTGCCCCTCATCCATGCCTTCTCTAGATTCTCTCTGCCTCATCTCTTGCTGGCTTTTCTACATTCTCTCAAGTCCTATTTAAATTCCCATCACCTACAAGAAGCCTTTCCATATCTCTTTTAATGCTGGTGCCTTCCCTCTGTTATTTTTCTTTGTACTATACATAACTTGTTGTACACAGTCATGTATGTTCTGTCATTCCACCAGACTTTACATATAATAGGTACTTAATACAATTGACTGATTCATATGAAACCAATTCTAACCTCTTTCAGAAGCCAAAGAATTTTGCCAGTTATTTTATTCTCCTTCTCAGTGGTCAATCATCCAGCAGTGGTCAATATTGCCCTGCCCCCTGCCCCCCTGCAATTATACTCCCACTTTCACCAAGTTTTGGAACATACATGTCCCACCCAATGGACTATTCCTTACTTCATATAAGCTTCAGGATCCATCTACAATGGACTACTCCTTACTTCATATGGATTTCAGGATCCATCTACTGCCCTTCTTAGGATCCCCAGAGGATGGAAGATGATGCAGGAAAACAGAAATATCTAACATCCCTCTATAGTGGTTGGACTATGAGGAGGAAAGGTCCTTTTGAAATATGCTACATAAATCTTGGAGCAAATCGTTTTTGTCATTTTGTCTAATTAATAATAATAATCATTTTCAATTTGGAAAGCCTCTACAGTTTGTTGACCATTGAACTGTCATAGAAAGATACATTTCTGAAAATTGATTCATCATCTGTATGGAGGCGAGATTGGAGAAGGGGAGACTTGAGGTAGAGGATCTACTTAGGAGACCTTACAATAGGTTAGTTGAGATGTGATAAGGGTCTGAACTAGGTGGGAAAAAGAAAAGCAAAAGATCTTGGGGAGGTATATTAGCAATTGACAAACCACTGAATATGAGGGGAAAGTGAGAGAAATGAATCCATGGTGATTCTGAAGTTGCCAACTCAATGATGCCTTAAGGCCAACTCAATGATGCCATTCTACACATTCATATAGACAGGGAACCCACGTCCTTCTGTTCTTTGCTGATGCTATTTCTCCACCTAAAAGACCATTCCCTACTCCTGCACCTAGCAATATGTATCTAATTTCTTGCTGCTTTCAAGACTAGTTTCTAAAATATCTTCATGAAGCTTTATAAATTGGACAAGTTCCTCTGAAATCCAGCCCCACATTTTTATATTACATATTGTTTTTAGGTGTCTTCTTTAGGATGTAATTGTTGCATTTAGGAAGTCTTCCACTTCTAGCCAAAAATTTCTTAGAGGGAAAGGAGTATGTCTTAGCTAACCTTTGCCCCTGAGCAATGAAGAGTGAGCTATTAGTTGCCATCAGTACAGGCAGATGCAGGCAGTGCTGTCCAAATGCTGAAACTACATACCTTGACAAAGGGATAGTGAGCCATACTTATTAGTGTCACCTCTCCCATTCCAACCCCACCCCCACCCCCACCAAGTCCAGTGAGTTCTATTTCTTGTATTTGTTCTTTTTCTATTCTTTTTTTTTTTTTTTTTGCAAGGCAATGTAATGTAATGTAGATACCATTTACCAACAGGATAGCTTGGTGGTGCAGTGGAGAAAGTACCAGCCCTGGAGTTAGAAGGTCCTGAGTTCAAATGTGACCTCAGACATTTGCCTCTAACTAATTGTGTGACTTGTGGCTTGCCCAAGGCCACACAGCTAGGTAATTATTAGGTGTCTGAGGCTGGATTTGAACTAAGGTGCTCCTGACTCCAGGGCTGGTGTTTTATCCACTGCGCCACCTAGCCACCCCTATTTGTTCTTTTTCTAATCAAAGCTTCATCATCTCTATTGTAATAGTCTCAAAATTGTCACATCTCTTCCTTTCTGTGAAGAGTCATTGTTTTGTCCTTTATTCTCAAAGATCAGAACAACAGAAGAGGTATATCATGAAAAGTATGTGAATTAGATTTGAGGGGGGGGGCTATATTAAGTCACCAGCCATATTTTATCTTTCAGAATCATCTGGATCCAGTAGCCAGATATGAATAAGGACTACTGGAGATGGTCCTAGATGGGAGGCAATCAGGGTTAAATGACTTTTCCAAGGTCACACAACTAGTTAATGTCAAGTGTCTGAGATAGGATTCTGACTCTTGATCTCCTGACTCCAAGTCCAGTGCTCTATTCCCTGTGCCAGCTAGCTGCTACAGAGAGTCAATCTCCACTTCAATCCATCCTTCCCAAATCCTTCAAAATAATGTTCTTAAGGTATGGATAATATATATCTCTATTTATATATGTAAATATACATCCTTAGTCCAAGAATGTAATTTTTCTTTATAATCCAAAGTGTCATATCACTTTTTTTCAAAAAAAATCTGTAGTTCACTATAGCCAATCATTTAAACCTGACTCCTAAATTTCCAGCATTATTGAACATTAGACCCCCTTTGTAATACTCCTTTTCAGGCAAGGCAGTGCTTTTTTTTTCTGAGTTTGATATCTTATCTCCCATATTCACACAAGCTACCATGTTGCCTCTCTCTCTCCACCTCTGTCTTTCAGAATTGAAGTTCAGCTCAGGTATCACCTTTGTAAAATAATTCTTATTCTTCCAGGTTCTGGCATTCTTTCCCTCTTCAAATGACCACATCATAGTTTTAGAGTTGAAGGGAACCTTAGAGCTCATAAATCTCATCTTTATAGATGGGGAAGCTGAGGTCCAGAGAAGCAAAGTCACAAAGTGGCAGAGTCAAGATCAAACTTACATTCTCTGACTCCAAATGATTGCGCTCTAGCTGAATATGAACCTCTTGAAGGCAGGGGTTGTTTCATTTTTGTCTTTGCACAGTGAGTTAAACACTTCAGAAACATTTGCTGTATTGAATCACAACCATTCAAAACAAATCAGTTCAACAATCCAGGGAAAAGACAAAGGAAGAAGAAAGTATTACTAACTAGCTTTTGTGTGCAGTTTGATGGATATCCCATTGAGCAACTCTATCTGTATCTATGTCTTGGAAAGATAAAACAGGACAATGATCTACATTAATTGTGAATGAGAAAAGGATGTTATGATGGACTTTTTGGAAAAATTCTCTAAGATACTCCAAGATTCAACAAAACCCATCTTTTTAAGCTTAATATTGCTCCCTTGGTGCAACATGGCTATATCTTGGAACACTATCATAGCTAATGATGTCAGTGGCTGTCACCCAAAAGAGACCTTCATGATAGACCTAAGTTAACTTTGGACAAACCATGATGTCTGCAGCAACCTCCAGTGCTCTGTACTTTTGATTTTCTTAATTAATGTCTTTTGATAAATGAAATGCTACCAACAAAGACTGGCATGTGAGAAGTGAAACAAATGGATAATCAAAAAAGGAAATGGGTAAGTTATGAAATGAGAGCAGAATTGAACAGTCTGAGACATTCCCTAATAGCCACTAAGAGTATAAAATTCCTAGAAGAGGGCCCCCTGGGCAATGGGTTAAGACCCCAAGGACAAGAATCAAGTGGGAGGAGAAAGGGTCGATGGATGGTAATGGAGACCATTCCTGAATTAATAAAAGCATAAAATCTGAGATTCTTTGCTTTTCTTTGAAGGTTATTGCAATTTCTTTTCAAAATATAATTTTTAAAAAGGAATTTTTATAGGATTAATGAGAAAGAAATTGATATGTTTCCAGTCCTGGCTCATGAAATGGTAATGGCTGAAATCAATTTATCAAATACTGGGAAACCTGACAGAAGTAAATGGAGAAAGTGTGATTTTATATAAAAATAGATAAAGACTACACTTGTGATTGCATCGGTATGGAAAGGATTTGGCATGTCAGAATTATAGATTCTTAGAAAAGCAGAACAGAGAAAAAGTGACTTGTATGGCTCAGAGGCCAGCTTTGTACCCAAGGCTTCCTGGCTTTGAAACTAGCTCTCTAGTCACCGCATAATCCTACTTCTCATAAGACAAGGAAGAAATTTAAAATAAAAATACTTAAGGTGAAGTAATCATTGATCCCTTTTTAAAATTCTACAGAGTGGATGGATTTAAGGTAGGCTTAGAGCTGACCTTTGGGGGCAGATCCTTCTAAGTCTTCTGTCATACACTCTCCCCCATCAAAGTAGTGACTCATAAACACATTCTTATTTTCCCCAGCTCCCACTTGCACTCCCAAGTTCCTTTATCGGATTACAGTCTCCTATATCCTCCCTTGAACGTCCCCTTCACGTTTCTGCTGAACTTGCCTGTCACCTTCATCAACTTCTCCCTATTCCATGGACCCTCCTCTTCTCCTAATCTTGAGTCACTTTCTGTCTTTACTTTCCTCCTGACTCAACTTCAGTGGCATGAACAATCATGGTGTTTCATTTCTTCCTAATAAGAACCTCATACCAATGATAGAAGCCTTGGCTCCATTTAAATTTGACTAATCCCTTCCATCCATTTCTCTGCCTCACTCTTCTGGTTTTTTCCCCCCTTCCCACTGCAGTCAACCTTTCTTAAACTTTGCTGGGGAAGGTCATCCAAATTGTTCCATGGCAAATCCATCCCATAACACTTCATCTGGGTTCATTACTGTATCCTCACAATGGTTTTTCTCTTCTCCACCCATTCTCCATACTCATTATTCACCTACTTTCATTTCCTTTTGAACACTGTTCTATACCCCTTATGCCTTCATTTTCTAAGCAGAAGACTTTTGCCCAATTTATTGCTCAAAGGATTATGAAATTTTTATTTTTATTTATTATTTTTTTTATTTGAATCAGAAGAGACCTTAGACGTTGTTTGTCTAACTCCCTAAATTTACAAATAAGAGAATTGAGGTTAGAGAACTGAAGTGACTGAGTATCACAGAAGCTTAGGGTCACAGAGCTGAAAAGAGATTGGGGGGGCTAGTCAAATACCATCCTTTTAAAAAAGAGGAAACTGAGATCCAGCCAAGTGAGGTGATTTGCTCAAGGCTGGACCTGTAATAAGCAGCAGAGCTAAAATTGAAAACCAGGTCTTCCCCCAGAAAAGAAAGGTTCTTTCTACTCTACCAAATTGACTTCTTAAAGAAAGTGAGGGATTGAAGGATTGGTTTGATGGCTTTGCTTTTCCTCTTCTAAATTGCTCCATCTCAAGGTGTGGGTGAGTAGTAAAAAATGACAAATTAATTTATATAAAAATATTCTTATTATTTGAAAAAATTAAGATTCTACTCATCTCTATTTAAAAAGAGACACAGTCTACCTGATAGAGTCCCCTAATTCTCCTCTGCCACTTTAGAACTTCTGTCTCCATGGTCATGTTGGCTCTCCATCCCTCCAAGTTCAAACAAGCAAGTGATGTTGCACCTCTAGTTTCTTTCCCAAGCTATCCTGCTCTGCTGGGAAGTGACTCCATCTGCAGTTCTTTCTTCTCTGTTTTCCAACTGCCTTCAAATGAACCCTTTATCTCAGCCTATAGACATCCTCTGGTATCTCTTACATTAACATTTGCCCTTGACCCTATCACCCCCTTGTACCATCGGGCCTCACCTCTTGCTCACCTTCTCTCTAGTTACACCTGCGCTTGTAACTCACTCTGGACTTGCTAGTAATCTGACTTTAGTCCTTACCATTCCTGCTCTGATCCTACTTCAAATCCAACCACTCTGTAGAATTTTTCAAAAGGATCAATGATTCCTTCACCTTAAATATTTTTATTTTAAATTCTTCCTTATCTTATGAGAAGCAGGATTATGCAGTGACTGAAGAACAGGAAGCCTTCAGTCAGATTGCTAAGGGCTAAACTCAGCAGCCTTTTCTCATATTTTTTGCATTTGAACAATCTACTATCTGACACTATCACCAACTGCCTCCTTTCTCCAAACATTCTTTTTTCTTGACACTTCTCTCTCTCTCTCTCTCTCTGTGTCTCTGTCTATCTCTCTCTCTGTCTCTCTCTCCTCTCTCTCCGTCTCTCCTCTCTGTCTCTGTCTCTCTCTGTGTCTCTCCTCTCTCTCTGTCTCCCTGTCTCTCTCTCTGTCTCTCCTCTCTGTCTCTCTGTGTCTCTGTCTCTCTCTCTCTCCTTTCTCTCTGTCTCTGTCTATCTCTCTGTCTCTCTCTCCTCTCTTTCTGTGTCTCTATCTCTCTCTGCCTGTCTGTCCTCTGTCTCTGTCTCTCTCCCCTCTCTCTGTGTCTCTCTGTGTCTCGCTGTCTCTCTGTCTCTCTCTCTCTGTCTCTCTCCTCTCTCTGTCTCTCTGTGTCTCTCTGTCTCTCTGTCTGTCTCTCTGTCTCTCTCTCTCCTCTCTCTCTCTGTCTCTCTCTCTCCTCTCTCTCTCTCTCTCTCTCTCTCTCTGTCTCTCTCTGTCTCTCTCTCTCTCTCTGTCTCTCTCTCTCTCTCTCTGTCTCTCTCTCTGTCTCTCTCTCTCTCTCTCTCTCTCTCTCTCTCTCTCTGTCTCTCTGTCTCTCTCTGTCTCCCCCCTTACAGTCCCTATGAGAAATCCGGCGGCCCCCCCCCCCAAAGCCAAGGGTGCGAATCCTTCGGACCCCAGCTCCCGGGAGCTCCGACGCGGCCTTCCCCAGTGGGCACGTCGCTAGTGGGCTGCCCTGGGCCCCCTCGGAGGACCACCCGCTTATGGCAGGGGAAGCCGAGCCTGCAGCGGGCGCAGGAGGACTTGAACTCGGGTCCCCGCTCCCCCAGGGCGGCTCTGGGCTCGGTGAGGCCAGCGGACGGTGCCACGACGGGACCCCGGACTGGGGAGTCTGAGGACCTGGGTTCAAATCCCGGACAGCGCGGGCGCGCTGCAAGGTCTCCGTGTGCTACGTGTCGGGGGGCGAGAGGCCGGGGTGCAGCCCGCACCCTCCCTGCGGCCCGCGGGGCTCGGGGTGCGCTGGGAGCCCCGGCTCTCCTCGGCCCCCCCGCAGGCACTCACGCGTTAGACATGGCGAGGCCGGGTCCTCTGCCCCGGAGGGCCGCGGGGTGGGGTGGGGGCGCCTGGGGAGGGGTCGGGGCGGCTCGGCGGGGTCCCTCGGGAGCCTGGAGGCCGCCGTCGCTAGGCAACAGACGCCGCCCCTGCGCTCTTCCGCTCCCCCCTCCGCGTCCCCGAGTTACTATGGAGACGGCGCCTGCGCGCGCCGGGCGGGACGAACCATCAGTCCACGGGGCGGGGGGGGAGACACAGCAAATGGTCCGGGGCCGAGGCAGAAATCAAGTCTGATCAGGGTATGGGAGGGTGGATGGCCACCGGAAGTCCGGCCAGGCCGCAGGGGGCCCCGCGCGCGAGACACGGGTGGTATCTGCGTGGAGGTGTGGGGGCTCTGCCCCGCCGCGACCCCTCGGGCCGCCGCTCCCCGCCCCGCTTCCGGTCCCGCCCCTGACGGAGCCCCGCCCATCTCCGGCCCCTCCCCCTCCCCAACACCCTCAGACCCCCCAGGGGCTCCGAGCGCCCGAGGAGACTGGGGGGATGGGAGAGTGGGGGGGCAGCGTCCTTGACGCCCCCAGGCCCAACCCCCCCGTCCCCCCCAGGGCCATCCAGCCGCGTGGAGGGGGGCGGGGCGTGAGCAGAGGGGCGGCCACGCCCGTGGGCAAGGTCAAGAGCACAGCGCGGCCTGGCCCTGCCCCCGGGGCTTCCTCCCCTCATTCTACAGGTGGGACCAGGGGCCCCGCCTGCCCCAGGCCTCACCTGTCTCCCTTAGAGGCTCCTGCAGGCACACTCACATGTAGGCGCTCACAGACACACCTGCGGACATGGGCACACACACGGGCACGCACACATGCACACTGACACGCGCGGGCATGCACGCATGCACACAGACACACACGTGCATGTATGCATGCACACTGACACGCACGGCACACACACATACACACTGACACACACGTGCGCGCACACAGGCACACACGGGCACGCACACATGCACACTGACACGCGCGGGCACGCACGCATGCACACTGACACGCACGGCACACACACATACACACTGACACACACGTACACGCACACATGCACACTGACACACACGGGCACGCACCATGCACACTGACACGCACGGGCATGCACGCATGCACACTGACACACACGTGCACGCACATATGCACACACAGGCACCCACACATGCACACTGACACACGTGCACCCACACATGCACACTGACACGCACCCAGCCAGGACCCACTCAGCCTGGCCCTGGCCTTCTCCCAGCTCTGTGCACGGCGGTCTGGGCCTCCCCGCCTCCATCAGCCGCAGAAGGAGTGGGGGAGCCGGCTGGGCGGCGGCACCCCCAGGCCTGGGGCCTCCGGCTAGCCTCTGCCGACCCACAGTGATGGCGGTCTGGATGCCCGGAGAACCAGGCCACTTCTGCCTGTGATGGGGACCCGGGAGAAGAGCATTTGGAAGGGAAAGTTAAAATGAGGTGGAACAACCTGGAGGCCAGAAGAAAAAGCATCTTAGCAGGCTTGGCCGGAGGAGGAATGAATGCCAGACTTCGGCCCTCAGTGGGTCAGTATTTGAGCATATTTTATTACCTGTAGAACTATCTCAGTAGGGTAACCTTCTGAAACTAGTTCACAATAACCATTTAAGTTTAAAATATCTGAAATTATTTTAAAGATATACTTGCATTGTTATATTGTGATAAATACTAAGACACCTTGATTAGTATAAGTCAAAACAGATTGCAATTAGCATAAAACAGATGTTTCTCAGGATGGATTTGAACTCATGAAGATGAGTCTTCCTGATTCCAAACCCATTGAGCCCTTAATGAGCCCAAGAATGAACTACCCAGCAAAACTGAGCATTCTCTTTCAGGGGAAAAGATGAACTTTCAATGAAACAGGGGACTTTCAAACTTTCCTATTGAAACAACCAGAGCTGAACAGAAAGTTTGATCTCCAAGTACAGGACTCTGGTGAACCATAGAGGGGTGGAAGAGAAGGATTAAAAGGAACTTAATGTTATTGAACTATTTGTATTCCTGCACAGAAAGAAGATATTGGTAACTCATAGGAACTTTCTCATTTATAAGAGCAGTTAGAAGGAGCATATATAGACAGGACATAGGGAGGAGTGGAATATAATGGTATAATATAGTAAAAAGATGGAGTCAGACAATGGGTGATAAAGGAAAGTACTGGGAGGAAGGGGAAAGGAGATGAAGAAGAAGCTAAGAAATTTCACATAAGAGGCAAGAAAAAGCTTTTTTCAATGGAGTGAAAAAGGGAAGGTGAGGGGGAATGAGTGCCTTCATTCTCATCAGTAGTGGCTCAGAGAAGAAATAGCATACATACTTAATACGTTGAGGAAATTTGTCTTTCCCAAGAGAAAAATGAGAAGAAAGGAATAGGATGTGGGGGAATGGGAGGAGGGAAGGAAGGAATAGGTGATAGAAGAGAGGGAAGATGGAGGGAGAGGGTACTCAGATACAACACACTTTTGAACAAGACCAGGTTGAAAGGAGAGAGAGAGTAGAATAAATGAGAGTGGGGAGGAATAGAGTGGAGGTACAGCTAGTAATAGCAACTGAGGGAAAAATATTGAAACAACTTCTCTGGTGGACTTATGATAAAGAAAGCAACTCACCCCAGAGACAGAGCCATTGGAATCTGAACACAGACTAAAGTACATTTTTTTTCTCTCTCTCTCTATTCTTGAAGTTTCTCATCTTCTTGGGGGGAGGGGGTTTATGTTTACTCTTATGTTTACTCTTATAACACATTCAATTTTGATCAATGTATAGCATGGAAACAATATAGAGACTTTCAGACTGCCTTCTGTTGGGGGGAGGGAAGGGGGAAATTGTAAAATTCAAAACCTTACAAAAAATGATAGGTAGATACTACTATTGTATATAATTGGAAAACAAAGTGTTAATAAATCAAAAAATAAAGTTAAGTGAGTCAAGCAAAAGAAAAAGTGGCATCAAAATGTTCATCTCCCTGAGCCTCAGTTTATACAATGGCAAATGTGATAGATAATTGGACAATCTTCCTGCTATTATAGCTAGGAAGAAAGGGATGCATTCTCTTATTATCTTAGGATCTTAGATCATGAGTGGGAAGAGCCCTCCTCATTTTGCAGATGAAGAAACTGAGGTCCAGGGAAGTAGAGCATCTTTCCTGAGACAGGGTTAAAGCCAATTTACCTGATGCAGAGTCAGGCATGCTTCCAGAGCACTATATCACCTCTTTATTTTTATTCATCATCTGCTAATCTTCCTCGGCATCTACATGAATGACACGACACCCTCATTCATACCTCCTGTGTGACCCTGGGAAAAATCATCGACTATCTCAAGGCCTAAATTTACTCATCTGTATGACCATGGCATTGAACTGGACAGTCCCCAAGGACCTTTCCGGCTTTCTATTTATGATAATCAGAACTCACTGAGCAGATACTTATTTCCAAGAGTCAGTTCATTCCTTTTGCTCCATTTTAATGGATTTTTGAGACTTTAATTAGGTCAAAGTAAGTCATTGCCAACGTGTGTCTAGGGAAAGGATGTGACCAGAGCCATACATTTGGAAGCTTAATGTGAGTGAAAAGTCTAGGATGGATTCAAATCCAATTTCTCATAGGGGGAAGTGCCTCCTTAAAATTCCCAGTGAATTTCTTCTGGGTCATCTACTGGTGCTCAACACTTGGCTCCTCCATCACCTGGCATGCCATTTCCAAAGAGATTTACCATCATAAATCTCCAGCAAGTCAAAACAGATTGCAATTAGCATACAACAGATGTGTCTCAGTGAGAATCACAACTAGGATTAAACTCCACTCACTGGTTCTTTTCCAACGGGTTTGTGCATTGGATTTTAAAAAAACTAATTCTTGATAACATGGGACTTCAACCAATCTATTAATAATACATCAGAATGAGCAGTATTAAAGATTGAATTAATTGGGAGAATAAAGGTCACTTTTATAGAGGAGTGGAAAATATCTGGTCTAAAGATCAGGGAATGTTTAAACTGGAAGAACCTTAAAGATTATTGTGATTGGCAGAGTCAGATGGGGTAGTGCCCTCTTCATACTTTCCTATAGAGATCATTAATCACTTTAGGAAGAAGTTTTTTCTTTGCCTACTCAGGACTTGTTGAAAGTGCCTGAGGCTGGATTTGAACTCATGAAGATGAGTCTTCCTGATTCCAAGACCATTGCTATGTCCACTCTTGGTGCCACCTAGCTGGGCTGCACCCACTCAAAATGGGGCTCTCAGAGGAGTCCCTGTTCCACAAAGGTCCAGTTACTTTGGATGTTGCTAAATCTAAAAACCTAGGAAATCTGGGTCTTCAAAATCAATCCTCTCACCTTATAAATAAATAAAATGAGGACCCAGGAACTTAGGTGACATATTTGCCAACAGTCCCAAAACTAGAAAGTATCTGAGTCAGAATTCTAACTCAGGGCTTCCTGAAGCCAAGTCTATGGATCTATGCACTGTTCCAGGTTCCCTGTCCTCTCCTATTAAAACACATCTTACCTTTTATTGAGCACAAATTCTCTTAAATTTTAAAAGAAGTACAAATATCAAGAAAAGAGAAGTAAATTATTTTATTTTTAATGCAAATAGATTAGCATTTTTTTCAGGCTTCCCATGCCTTACATTCAGCAATGAGAATCAATAATTAGGGCAATCCCTAAGTTTGATGGGCTGCATCTGGTGTCATGGAAAGCCTTTGACCAATGTGTGCCCAACAGTCTGTCCATGAAACTGTTCTGTCTCTCAAGATTATGGTAGTTTGCAATAAGGTTTGTTTTTATGTCATTATAAGCTGGGGAGCATCCTGGTCTTTGGTGGTAGTGATGATGATCACACGTAAGGCTATTATTGTTGGGGATTATAGGTGCTGTGAGGTCCTTTCTCATTTCGGGGATGATGTTTGTCCTTCATTCTGGAAGACCATGACATCAGGGAGGTGATGCCATGACAAGCACTTGAATTGAATTTGTGTGAGGGGGAACTGGGCTAAATCTCTAGTCTCTAGTCTCACTTTCTCCTCTGGAGCCATCTAGGTTCAGTGGCCATATATGAGTCAGGATGACTAAAGATGGCCCTGGATGTGAGACAATCAGGATTAAATGACTTACCCAAGGTGTCACAGCTAAGTGGCAAGTGTCTGAGGCTGGATTTGAATTCAAATCCTCCTGACTCCAAGGCCAGTGCTTTTATTCACTTTGCCACTTAAGAATCATCACTCATGAGCTTTCACACATTTTAAAAAGACAGTACATTTCCCAAGACATTATGTTAGTTTAACAGAGTAGATGCAGAGCTAAACCCTGAGTTGAGAAGTCCTAGGTTCAAGTCCAGTCCCTAACACATGATAGCTATGTGACCCTGGGCAAGTCACCACCTCTCAGTGGCCAAGATAATTCTCTAAGACCAAATTGAAGAATAGCTGCCAATCTTCCTCAGTGAAGGGCGTTTTCTCACCAGGGAGGTCACTATTTCAGGCCTAAACTCTCCTTGTCCTCCTTCCCACAAAAAGATAATTGTAATAATTGTATAACAAACACATTGTAGAGCCAACATGCTCTGCCCAAGTGGAAAATAATCTAACTCTACAAAAGCAAAACCAATTGTGTCTAGTCTGTTATATGAACCTACCATGAACTAGCTAAAGAAAGATCTAGACAAGAGATACTGGAGGTGTTGGCAGATTTGCCTGGAAGTTCTAGTAATTCCATGCCTATAGGCCAGACCCTCTCCCTCTGTAAGCTCTTGGAAGGCTGAAATGGGAAAAACTGTCTTTGGACACAGGAGAGACCTTGGGTTGAACCCCAGTCTCTGTGAGCCATGGACATCCAACCCCAACCCTTCCTAGCCTCAGCCTCCCCAGCTGTAAAATGGAGATTCAGAAAACCTGTATTTCCTAACTCACATGGCTATATATAATGACTCTGTAAACTGGAGCCACTCTGGGTAGAGTGCTGCTTTTGGAGTCAGAAAGACTCAGGTTCACATGCTGGCCAAGATACTTTGCTACCTGTGTGATCTTGGGTGTTTGCCAACACACTCTCTCACATTCCTCATCTGTAAAATGAACCCACCTCTCTGCCAGGATTGTTGTGAAAATCAAATGAGATGAGCTAGGTAGAATTAGCTATTATTATTATGATCATCATTATTATTGATATCATTAATCCTTACTATGTCAGTCTCTGTTGCTATTTTCTCACACAGTGGGAAGGTATTGATGGCACACTTTGGCTCTGGTCCAGTAAGTTCCAGTCATACCAGACAAGTGTTGAACTAGAACTGGGTCTGCCCACAAACAAATTCCTAGGATACAGGCAGACTGAGTGTTGGTTCCTGGAAATTGTGGGCGTTCATGAATGACACTGAACCAGGGAAGCCCCTTTGACATCCCATCAGCATCACTTCCATCAGGAAGCCAGAGGCAGAGAGATTTTCTTTTCCCCTTCTGGTTTGCCTTTATAAACTCTATAAACACAGTTGTCCGGTGGGGAGGGCAGGGGGAGAACAACAGAATACTCAGCAAAACAGGATGTTGTCTTTTATTATTATTATCATTATCCTGGTTTTTGGTAAACATTGGAACAGCTTTTGTAGCCCAGATGCAAAGAGCATTTCTTATTGTTTTAACACCTGCTGTCCTTTAAAAGGAACCTGGTTTCCCCAAGCCATTGACAAAGTTCATTTAAAGCTAACCCCACTCATGATCCCTCTCAGAGATCTTGATATGAACTTTGGAATAAATAGCATCTGTCCAATCTTGTTTTCTTAATTTTCTTAGTCTTGCCTCCACAAGCCTTCTCATGGAGACAATAGGTCCTGGTTCCCAGGTGGGAAAGGGAAGAACAATAGTGAACTGCTCTCCCTACTTCAAGGAGAAGAGGAATGCATTCAAATCCTGACACCTGATATGTGTGTGACCTTGAGCAAGTGGATGCCACTAAGCATAGGGGTTGTTTTTAACTATAAAATGAAAGGATTGGATGAGACACTTCACTTTATGACTAAATATACCAACTTTCTCTTGGGAATTTACTTCACCTCTCTCTGCTTCTGTTTTTTCTCTAAAAATGAGAGACTTAGACCAGATAATTTCAACATGCATGATCTTATAATAAGTTGGGAACATTTGCAAAGGAAACATTTTATTAGATGTCTAAGTAATTAGGAATTAGACACACTAAGAGTACAAGGAGATACAAGTCTCCTAAAATGAAAAAAAAATCTGAACTTAAACTATGGTTACATTTAAGCTAGAAGACATTGAAAGTGAAATTAGAAAATGAAATTTTAAAAATCAAATTGAAAATTAGAAATCAGGGGCAGCTAGGTGGCGTAGTGGATAATGCACTGGCCCTGGAGTCAGGAGTACCTGAGTTCAAATCCGGTCTCAGACACTCAATAATGACCTAGCTGTGTGGCCTTGGGCAAGCCACTTAACCCCATTGCCTAGCAAAAACTAAAAAACAAAAAACAACAAAAAAAAAAAACATTTGGGGCAATGGGAGTGTCTAGTTATTAGATTTTGTTTAGTATTTAAATTTTCTGGGGTAGACTGTCAGTAGACTTATGTAGTTCTGGCTAGGTTGTAGGGGGCATTCAAGGAGGACTAGCACCTCTTGGTCTGGGAGCTGTCAGTGAATTCGTGGGGGCATCTACCCCAAGCATGGGGACACTTCCCTTGGCAGAAAGAATGGACAAGAACAATTTATTCCAGAACCTTAAAGCTTGCTCTGACATCTTTGATGTCTGACCAAAGTCATCTACTGCATCCCGGACCAGTGGCACTGATTTTTGTCTTGCCACTCGATTCCTAGGACTCTTTAAAAAAGAGTGAAGTAAATACTTCTTTGCAACTCTGTCTTATTTAATCTAATTCTTATGGAACTCTAGACTCCCCCAGAATGTCACTGATTCTCTTCAGAAGGAAGGACGAACAACAGCATCTGATTCTATAATTTAGAGACTTATCCAAATACTGAGGGAGGTTCAGTGACTTGCCTGGGAACACACAGCAAATTGGGGGGGGGCAGAGTCATATTAGATTGTACCCAGGACTTCCTGACTCTTGGTGGCTGCCAAGGTATCACAACACCTATCCTTTATGTATGGTTCCCACAAATAGTTTACAAGAAATCATAAGACCCAGCATTAACTAACAAAGCTACAAAGAAAAGTCTCCCTATTTTGGGTCACTGGGTCATAGAACTGGAAAGCTGAAGGGACCATTCAGTCTAACCCTCCCTCATTACATGGTGGAGGAAACTGAGGCAAAGAGAAGTGACATGACCTTGGGTAAGTTCACACTTGGGATTACAAATCTAGACCCATCTAGTGCCCCCTTCTCCTCCCGCAGATAGATATTCCTTCATTTTTCAGGTGAGGAAACTGAGGGTCAGAGGCATTCTATAATAAGCCAAAGGTCACACAGATAGTAAAGGAGCAGAACTGAGATTTCCACCCAGGTTGCTTGACCTTTAAACAAGTACTCTACCTATTTTGCCATACTATGATCATGAGAAGGACATTGGGCTCATTCTCCTGATGAAGATTCTAAAGGTTTCTTGCTTTCTGAAGGGATCTTATAGTATTGGTTTGTAGGGACAGTTGGGTGGGACAGTGGATAGAACACAACCCTGGAGTCAGGAGGACCTGGATTCAAATCTGATTTCAGACCCTTAATAATTACCTAGCTGTGTAACTTTGTTCCCTAACCCTGTTGCTTTGCAAAAAAAAAAAGCAGAAAGCAAAAAAACAAACAAACAAAAGCAAACCTAGAATTGTTTTGTATATCTTTGAATCCTTCACATCTTAGAGTGCCAGACATCTACCAGGTGATTCATAAATGCCAGTTGGTTGATTATTAGGCTCTAACAGTCTCAGTTACTGATATGCCCAAGAGAATAATCTTAAGGTGTGGCATCAATCCTCCCCAAATCAACAGAATAAACATTTATTCAAACTCCTCCATAGGGAAGGGATTGTGGTAAATCATGCAGTGGGGTTCATTTGTTTATGGTACAATCTCTGCCTTTTAGATGCTTACAATTTGCCACTGATTTTTATTCATTTATAAACATTATAATTTACTTCCAATATATTATATCTATTCTTATACAGTCTTATGTTGTTTAGTCAATTTTTCAGTCATGTTGGATTTCTCCATGAGCCCATTTGGAGGTTTCTTAGCAAAGATACTGGAATGAAGACATTTCTTTCTCCAGCTCATTTTACAGATGAAGAGTCTGAGGAAAAGAGGGTGAAGTGAGTTGCCCAGGGTCACCTAGCTAGTAAGTGTCTGGGATTGGATTTGAACTCGGGTTCCAGACCCAGTTCTCTACTGCACTGCCTAGCTGCCAACATCTAGCAAAGTAGCATTTTAACCTCTCTCAGCTTTAGTTCCTCATCTGCAAATTGAGGGAATTGGATCCCATGGCCTCTAAGGTCCCTTCTCATCCTTTGAACAATAGCAAAACACTGCCCTCTTTATTTGGAGTCCACTTGGACCCTATTGTGATGTTTTTAAATCTCTTCTGCATTCACTTATTGTCTTATTGGATAATATTGCGATATTGTAAATGAGTTAGTAGTTTTAAATTGCTTAGCAGAGTGCTCATAGTGGCTCATAGTAGGTTGCCTTCTCTCCTTCTCTTATCCTAATGATTCTCTGCTCTATTTTCCAGGACTACCTCCCCTCCTGAGCTCCAGTCTCAAATCTCTCATTGGATGTCTCAACCTGGAAATCCCAGATGTCTTACTCTAAACATGTCCGAAATTGAGCTTATCCCTCTTCCCCACTTTCCAGTTTCTGACGAGGGCACCACCATCCTTCCAGTCTTACAAACCAGGTGTTGTATTTGAGTCCTGACCCAAAACTCCCACCTCTCATAGTCAATCAGTTGCTAAAGCTTTTCATTTTGACTTCTTACCTCTCTTCCATATGTTCCCCTAACACTACCACCCTCCTGGCCTCATCACTTCCTGCCTAGACTATGACAATAGATGCTGGGTGGTGGAGTCTCTCCTTATTCCAGATCATCCTTCATTTAATTTTCCTGTCTGTGTTACTCACCTGAATGAACTCCGATGGCTCCCTGTCACCTCTAGAATCAATTTATAATCTGCCTGGTTTTGAAATCCCTTTGTTATTTGGTCTCTTCTTACTTCGGCAGCTTACCTTCTTCCCCTTCACATCCTCTGCAATCCATTTACACCAGCTGCATCCTTTCTGTTCCTCCCACAAGTCCCTCCATCTCCCCACCTGTTAGCTGCCTTTTCATTGGCTGTGGGCCATGCCCTTCCTCCTCCTCATCCCCTTTCCTGACTTTTTTTCAAGTACCACCTAACATCCCACCTTCTGCAAGATGCACTTCCTGATTCCCCTCAAAGTCAATGACATCCTTCTGTGGATTACTTCTCCTCTATCCTGTCTTGTTTATGCAAAGTCATTTGCATGCTGTCTCCTTCATGAAACTCTGATCTCCTTGTCAGTAATGGCTACTTTAAAAAAAATCTTTCTTTGTATCCCCACCATGCTCGGAACAGCCAGATGCTGAGTAAAGGCTTGTCGATTTGCCTTAGACATTAAGGATTTCAAGATTGACGGCTGTGCAGGTATAGGGGCATAGTGCCCTCCATCCAGACTCTAAAGGGATCTGCTCTGCCACACTGAAGGCTCATCTTGGGTATGCAGAAACACCAGCCTTTTAGAGCCTAGCTAACTGAAAAGTTCTCCTCGGGGTCCTTGATGAGGAGATTGCTCAACCTGGCTAGCTTATTACAATGATCGGCCACTGTATTGTCACTTTGGATCCTCATGAGTGTTTCAGAGAATCAAAGATTGAGAGGTGGACCGGACCTTACAAGTTCCACAGTCTAACATTTTATGTTCGAAAGGAGGAACCTGTCACCCCGAGAGGTGAATTGCATTTCCCATTGCCACACATCTAGTCAGGGGATAGAGACAAGATTTGAACCCAGGTCCGCTGACTTCAAATCCACTCTTCTTCCTACTATGCCAAACTTCCCTATGAATCATGATAAAACATTAATTAAAAGACCCCCGAGCCCTTACCAAAAAAAAGGGGGAGTGGGGCCAATAGGATAGAGCACAGACCCTGTAGTCAGGAGGACCTGAGTTGAAATCCAGCCTCAGACACTTAATGATTGCCAAACTGTGTGACCTTGTACAAGTCACTTAATCCCACTGCCTTGCAAAAACCTAAAAAAGGGGGGGGGGCATAATACCCATTTACATGGCCAGTTTCACAGTTTACGAAAGTACTTTTCCCAATGACCTTGTGAGGTCAATGGAGCATGGTCATCATTTGATATTTAAAGAAATTGTTGTAGAATAATTGGTCATTGAATTGTTGCTTGTCCTTCATTATCAGAGAAGACCAACTTGACATCACTATGTTAGAGATGTTACATCATGTCTGACTGTGACTGATTCGACCAGTACAAACTCAGAAGGCTCAACTACAGGTTTGGCTAGTGGTTAGTGAGGTTTGGAGCAGGGATTTGAACACAGGTCCTCCCATTTTCGCATCATTTGTCCTTTAGAAGTTCCCATATACAACCAACTATTCTGGTGTCTTTAGATACTGCCCCCTTCTTTGTTGAGATTATCTGTGATTATATTATTTTGTCAGATCCATCATGACCACATTTGTGATTTTTGGGGTAGAGATACTGGAATAGTTTGTCATTTCCTTCTTTAGCTCATTTTTTAAAGGTTTTTGCAAGGCAAAAATGGGGTGAAGTGGCTTGCCCAAGGCCAAACAGCTAGGCAATTATTAAGTGTCTGAGGCCAGATTTGAACTGGGGTATTCCTGACTCCAGTGCTGGTACTCTATCCACTGTGCCACCTACCTGCCCCTGTTCAGCTCATTTTACAGTTGAGAAAATTGAAGCAAAGAGGGTAAAGTGACTTGTCCAAGGTCATATAGTTAGTGTTTGAGGTCAGATTTGAACTCAGATTCTCCTAGCTCCAGACCTACTGCTCTGCCCACTGTACCACCTAGCTAGCCACTCTTAAATCATGTAGGACCTAACTCTAGAACTGGAAGAGAGTTTAGGGACATTTTAATCTGATCCCTTTATTTTCCATATGTGATTTACCCAAGGTCACACAGATAATAAGAAGCAGAGATGGGACCCAAAGCTGGGATGTGGGAATCCATATCTAGCCCTCCCCATGTCTTCCCTTCCCTAGCCTCTGACTTTAGGACCACAGTCAGCTTCTTTGCACTGAGGAGGGAGGGAGCCCTGATAAACAAAGTGATCAGGTAAGACTGCATATTTGGAGACCTATAAAGTGAGCCTCAGTGGAAGTCGGGCATTCCACACCAAGGAGGTGAGGAAGAGAGCAATCAAGACCTGCTTTGAGCTGGGGTAACCACAAGCATTTGAGGGCAGTTTAGCTGGGACATGAGCTGTGTGAAGAGAAATAAGCCTAGAAAGATGGATTGGAGCCAGACCGTGAAAAGCTTTAATAATTTATCCTAGATGCAATAGGGAGCCACTGGAAGTCCTGGGGAAGGCAGTTATCTGATCAGAACTGTGCCCTAAGATGATTTTTACAGCTGTGTAGATAAGGGAAACTAAAAATGGGGCCACTAAAGTGTACCCAAGGATCCCTGAAGGCGACATATTGACTTAGAAAAATGATACAATAATATTTTTACATATTTGTTTTATTATTTTTATTTATTTTTATTAAATTTCATGGTATTTTAACTTATTTTATTAAATATTTTGTTCTATTTGTAATTGCATTTTTACTCATTTCTATTTTATTTATCTTATTAAATATTTCTGAATTTCTCTACTGGTTCAGTCAGCATATGGGAGATGTTTGATGCTTCTGGCATAAAATAGGAATCGGAAAGAAAGACCTAAGTAAGGAAACCATTTAGGAGACTCTGTAATGGTCCAGAATCACAGAGTTCTAGAATCATAGGTTTGGAAACCATTTCTAGAATCATTCAGCCCAAGCTTAAATCAAAGGAGTTCTAACTGCCTTTGCCAAGACCTCCAGTGAGAACCACCTCCTGAGATTGCTACCCCTTTGGGCTGCCCTCATTGTTAGCAAGGTTCTCTTGAAATCCCTAAAGCTTCTTCTCTTTGACTTCCTCTCACTCTTTTCTGTTGTTTTTTCCCCCTTTGGAGCAAACAGAAGATACCTAATCCCTCTTGCAAACAAGAGCCCTTCAAAAACTTTGGGATGGGAATACATGTTATTGTTTATGAGTAAGATAGATGATAAGCGAATTAGCATTTTGCAAATGTTCCCAGCATCTAAATCAGTTCACAAAAACAATCTGATAATTACCTGAAGCAAAAGGACTGTTAATTAGTTCCCATTTCCATTTTTGTGATTACAAATTTGATGCAGGGAAACTTCATTATAACCAGAAAGGTGCAAGTTGCCAACGGAAACTTGCGATTAAAATGCAGTTTTTAATGTAATACAGTCAACCCTCTAGGAGTTTAGACTAATTAGGATAAAGCCACTCAGAATTTTAAAATATTTTTTTCAGGAAATTCACTATTATCATTTTCAAGTACAATGCACTAATCAGATTCATCCCTGCTTTAATGAATGGTTGCCTGTGTTATTGGTGTATCAATTGTTCAAATGTAAATAGCACATAAATACTTGGAAAGAGTTTTTCCTCTTACCCTCTTTAAGCATTTCCAGCAGTTTAACCTTATTTATAGAATTTATTTGCACAGCATCACTGCTCCTCTACCACAACTACCTTTGCTAAAAGAAAGATAAAGTTTCATTTGGTCCTTGTGTGAATTATCATAAATTTCAAATCACTTTGGTTCTAAGTTTTGACTTATTACTGGATAATTATTCACTTGCATAAGTCTTAGGCTCAAGATTGGATATAGAAGATACTTGGATGTGCTTATGTTGGTAGATTCCCAGGCTCATGGATTTGGACCTAGAAGAGAAGTTAGGGTAATCTAGTCCAACTCCCACGTATCAATCACTAAATAATTTCTAAATTTAATATAAGACTGACTTAGTCTATCCATTTTTCCTTAATGACATATTTAGTAATCAATACTTCATATGGATTGTTCGATATTTCAATTATATCTCTAATCTCACTGATTTATATACTCTGTCCAACAGTGTAAAGTGTGACCTGTCTATACCTCTTCATCTTGTGTGATTTTTTTTCCATGTCCATAAATCTCTCATGGAGGATTACCCAGTATGGATGTTTGTTAAATTGAATCGAGACTTGTGGATGCCATTGTCCTCGATACATACATGATCTCAGAATCTTTCTCTGATCACCTGTCTCCAGAATGATAATTTTTACAAAGCTTCTTGCATCCAAGTCACTGTGAAAACTTTTTGTAAAACCTTCTTTCTTCCTTCCATACTTTTCTATTGTCCATTGGGTCACCCACAATTTTGGTTCTTTGGAGCATGATATTTCATCATTCACTGTCTTCTAGCAGATCCAGAATAATATTGGACTTAAGAGAGAGTTTGCAAACATCTAAAACATGGTGCCTTTTCATGTGGCATTACATTTATTTTTAGATAAATGTGTTCCATTCTCTTCCTCTTTTTCTCTTTCAGACAGCTAATTGTCCATCTTCTGCTGCTGTCTAGAATATATGTCCTGATAAACTGGAAAACTTAGCAGTTAACAATTATTGAACCCTAATTATCGGAGGGGATGTATTTCTTTGCGAATCTTTTAAAAGGTGACCATTTCAACGACTCTGTTGTTAAATTTTTCCTGTTGTTGCTCAGTTGTTCAGTCATGTACACCTCTTTGTGGCCTCATAGATGATAACACATCAGGGTCTTTTATCCTCCACTATCTTCTGAAGTCTAAGTTCTTATTCATGGTTTCCATGACACTGTTGATTCATCTCATCCTCTGCCACCCCCCTTTCCTTTTACCTTCAATCTTTCCCAACATCAAGGTCTTTTCTGATGAGTCCCTATTTTCTTATTATATGATTAAAGTATTTAAGCTTTGACTTTAGAATTTGGCCTTCCAGTGAATAGTCTAAATTAATTTCTTTAAGGATTGATTGATCTGACCTCCTTGCTGTCCAAGGGACTCTCAAAAATGTTCTCCAGTACCACAGTTTGAAAGTGTCAATTCTCTGAGATGCTCAGCTTTCCTTGTAGCTCAACTCTCACAGCCATAAATCGCTACTAGAAAAACCAAAGCTTTGACCATATGGACTCTTGTTAGCAAGGTGATGTTTCAGTTTTTTGGTCTGCTGTGCAGATTTGTCATAACTTCCTTTCCAAGAAGCAAGCATCTTATAACTTCATGCCTCCAGTGGTCATTTGCAATGATCTTTGATCCAGGAACATAAAATCTGACATTGCTTCCATCTTCCTCTCACTCTATTTGCCAGAAAGTGATAGGATCAGCTGCCAAGACTTTAGGTTGTTTTTTTAATGTTCAGCTTCAAGCCAGCTTTCACACTCTCTTGTTTCACTCTCATCAAATAATTTTTCTTCACTTTCTTCCATCAGAGTGGTAGCATCTGTATAACTGAGATTGTTGATATTTCTCCTGGAAACCTTAATTCCAACTTTTGATTAACCCAGTCTGACTTTTTACATGAGTTATTCTTATAAAAATTAAATAAGTAAGATGACAATTCACAACCTTATTGCATTCCTTTTCCAACATTTTAATTGATATTTTATTTTTCCAAATATATGTTATGAAATTTTTTCAACATTCATCCATATACCTGTGTATATTTTTAAGTTACAAAATGTCCTTCCACCTTCCTTTCCCACCCCCTTCCCCTCAGCAGTGAACAGTCAGGTTAATATTGTACATACACATTTGTGTTAAACCATGTTTACAGATTAGTCATTTTCAGTATGAGGAAGTAGGATTAAGGGAAAGAAATACAGAAGGGTTATTTTTTTTAAAAAGTGAATTTAGTGTTTATCAAACCCTGAAGGATTTTTGTTTTGTCTTGTTTCTTCTTTGGATGAGAATAACATTGTCTATAGCAGGTCTAATAAGGTTGTCCTAACTCTCTAACCTGCTGAGAGCAATTGCGTTCGTCAGGATTGATCATCTCACAATATGGTTGTTAATATTCCTTTTCCAATATTAAACTCATCGGTTGTTCCATGTTTGGCTCTAACTGTTGCTTCTTGGCCTGCGTACAGGTTCCTTAGGGAACAAATAAGATGATCTGATTCTCCCATCTCTTTGAGGAGTTGCCACCTTTTGTTGTGATCACAGAATTGAAGATTTTAGTGTTGTCAATGAAGCAGAAATAGATGTTTTTCTGTCTCCATAATCCAAGGAAAGTTGGAAATTCTTTCTCTAGTTCCTCTGCCTCTTTCAAAGCCAGTCTGCTCTTCTGAAGTCTAACTTGCAGAATCTTAAGCTTAATGCTAGTGTGTGAAATGAGGGCAAATTGTTTAGTAATTTGAATATGTGTTGGCATTACCCTTCTTCAGGACTGGAATATAAAATGATCTTTTCCAATCCAACGGCCATTGTTGAGTTATCCAAATTTGCTGGTATTTTGAGTGTTGCACTTTACCTCATCTTTTAGGATTTCAAGTGGCTTGGCTGCTATTCTATCCTCTCCCAGTCTTATTGTTAGAAATGATTCCTAAGACCCCCCCGCCCCGACTTCATTTTTCTAGGATGTCTTGTTGTAGATCAGTAACCACACTGTTTTGGTTATGGTTAAGATCTTTCATGTAATAATTCTTTTTTATGTTCTTGTCACTGCTACTTAATTTCTTCTAATTTGGTGAAGTCCTTACCATTTTTATTTTTTAGCATGTCCATTTTTGCATGAAACTTTTCTGTGATTCATTTCTAAGTTTCTTGATAAGATCTTTTATCTTTGCCATTCTATTGTCTTTGTCTATTGCTTTGCATTGCTCATTTTAAAAAATCATCTTATCTTTCCTTGCTGTTCATAGCTTTTCCCTTCTCTTTTGCCTTTCACTTTCCTTCTTTCCTCAGTTACTTGCAAAACCTCATCAAACAGTCATTTTGCTTTCATGTTCTTATTCTTTGGTATGTTTTTGTTGCTCTCTCCTGTTCGATATTCTGAATCTCTGTCCATAGTTCATTAGATTATCAGATCTAATCCTGTAAATCTATTACCCTTCCACCTCATAGTCATAAGAGTTGTCTATGTTATAGTCTGATGGTTTCCCTTACTTTCTTCAATTTAAGCCTGAATTTTGCCCATGATCTGATACATCATCAGCTCCAGATCTTAACTGTCTGTATAGAGCATATACATATTTGACATCAAAGTATATAATTGATATGATTTACATATTGACCAACTGATGATTCCCACATGTTATTCGCCTTCTGAGTGGTTGAAAAAGTCTGTTTGCTATGAATAATGAGTTATATTGACAAAACTCAATTTGTATCTGCCAGGCTTCATTTTGCACTCCAAGATCAAATTGCCTGTAATTTCAACTATCTTTTGAATTCCTACCTTAGCATTCAAATCCCCTAAGATGAATATGGGTATCTCTATTATTTCTAGATATCATAAGTCTTCATGGCATTGGCCAACTTTGGTCTCTTCACCATCAGTGGTTAGTGCATAGATTTGTATTATTGTGATGTTAAATTGTTTTCCTTGATTGAACAGATATCATTCTGTCATTTTTGATATTATATTCTAGTATTTTTTCACTCTTTTTTGACTCTAAAAGGTTCTCCATGTCTTTTAAGGAACTGTTGCCAATATAAGTGTGTGTAGTGATCACTTGAATGAAATTCTTCCATTTCCAAACCTTCTAGTTCACCAACTCCCAAAATGTTAGTATTTAGTCTTTTCCTCTTTTGTTTGACCATATCTGACTTACCTTTGTTCTGACCTTACATTCCTGGCTCACAAGTAATATTGATCTTTACAGCACTGGACTTTCCTTTCATCAATAGACATCCACAGCGAGATTCCTTTTGGCTTTAGCCCAGTTATTTCCTTAGAATTAGAACAATTCTCGGCTCTTTCCCAATAACATGTTGGACCACATCCAACCTGAGGAGCTCATCTTTTGATGTTGTATCTTTTATCATTTTAATACCGTCCGAGTGATTTTCTTGGCAAAGATACTGGAGTGCTTTGTCTTTTCTTTCTCCTATGGATCACTTTTTGTCAGAACCTTCTACTATGACCTTTTTGTCTTGGGATCGCAGGGCATAGCTCATAGTTTCATTAGGTTATACAAGTCCCTCCACTATAACAAGATAGTGATCCAAGAGAGAAATATTTTTACTGGTTATCTAAAATATATAATTGTGTCATTTCCAAATTGACAGGTTACTAAGGATTACATTTTTTCTATTCACTGTTTTAGTTCTTATGAAAAAGATCCTATCAATTTTATTCCAGCGATTTTTTCACATTGAACAAGTCAACAAAGCATGATTAGTGATGTCACCTGAAAATATATTTTAAGGTATTATCTTAAGGTTCTGTGATTTATCTTTTATTGATTTTTAAGGATTCTGAACATTATTTCATGTGGTTATAAACAACTTGTATTTTCTTTGAAAAATTGACTATTTGTGTCTTTTGATGATTTCTCAGAAACCCAAAGTCAGAAAGGAGTTCAGTGGCTAATTAATTTGATTGATTCCCCTCCCCCCAAATAATTTCCTCTACAATACTTCCTATAAATGGACATCTTGTGTCTGTTTGAAGACGTCAGGTGAAGGGGAATTTACTGTCTCCTGAAGCAGTCCCTTCCTCTTTGAGACTACATATTTTTTATGAAGCTTTTCCCCTTATACCCTTGACTTCTATATTTTAGCCTTCTTGTTTTGCTTTCTGAAACCAAGAAGAACCAATCAAATCCTCTCATACTTATCAGCCATTCAGATACTTGAAGATTGCTATCATGTCTCCCACATGTCTTCTCTTAAAACTTTCCCAGTTCCTTCGATTGGTCCTCATATGAAACAAATGGTTTATCTCATCATTGTGTTTGCTTTTCTCTGGACATTCTCCAACTTATCACATTCTTTATAAATTGTAGTGTCCAGAGATAGTTTAACCAGGGCAGAGCATGGTATGACTCTCATATTCTTATTCCTAGAAGCTTTCTGTCTCTTTTTAATGCAACCAAAGATCATATTAGCTTTTCTGACCTCCATATCACATTACTGATTCATTTAAGTTTTGGTCCACTTAATACAGGGAGATTTTTTCCCCCAGAAAAACTGTTGACTAGCCATGTAGCTCCCAACTTATAAATTATACTTCGAATTAAGAATTAGAATGTGAATTCCTTGAGGGTACTTTGTATCACAAGCACTTCACTTGGTGTCTGCCACATCATACAACCTTAATTCATGCATGTTGATTATACTTTATTGATCAATGAACATTTTTAAGTGCTCTCTATGTGGTAGGGGACTGGGGTGCAAAGTCAAAACTGAAAGTTTCTGAAGTTAATTTCTTGAACTCAAGTATAAGACCTTTAAAATTATTCTTATTAAAATTAATCTCACTAGATTCAGTCCAAAAATCTAACCTTCTAAAACTTTTTTAGATCCTAACTGTGTGATCCAATGTGTTCCTGGATCATCCCTCTCAGCTTTGCATCATTTGTAATTTGGAAAGAATGCTATCTATTTCTCTAAGTCACTGAAAAAAAAATATAGCATTGGGAAATAAAATCTTAATCTGAATTGCTCCCGGCTTTCCCTCCACTGTGACTTCTCACTAGAAAAAAAATGTCATGGAAAGCTGGAATTATTTAAAGGTAGAATTTCCCCCCATCACTGCCACTAGCAGCTTCAAGGAGCAGGTAAGCAGGCCCTACCTTGGCTATATTTCCCCATCCCTTCAAACCCAAGGAAGAAAAGAAATATTTCTTACTTCATATTCCTTCCTCCTCCTTTATCCATGATGAGACCTTCAGGGTGTCTTGGTATCGCTTCTGCTGACCCCCTTGTGAGTGCTTGCCCTGTGCAAGTGCTCCATAAAATAGTCTTTTTGGCAAGCATACATCTGGAATTCTAACATAACCAGCCCATCATAGTTGCACTCTCTGTAGTAATGCTGGAATGCTAGGCAGTTGAGCTGAGAAAGGACCTCAGTGTCTGGTATCTTCTCCTACCAGGTGATCTTCAGAATCTTCCTAAGATCATTTAAATGGATGCAATTCAGTTTACTGATATGGCACAGGTAGACTGTCCAGGTTTCACAGACATATAGCAAAGAGGTCAGCACAACATCTCTGTAGACCTTCAGTTTGGGAGTTAGTCTAATACTTCTCTCCCATACTTTCTTTCAGAGTCTTGCAAATACTGAGCTAGCTCTGGCAATGTGTGTGTCAACCTCACTGTCAATGTGTACCTCCTTGCAAAGGACAATACCAAGGGAAATGAACTTGTTCACAGTACTCAAAACTTCTCCATTTGCTGTCATCAATGGCTCCACATATGGATGGTGTGGTGCTGGCTGATGGAACCCCTGGGTTTTCTTGTTGCTAATAGTTAGACAAAAATGAGCACAAGCAGCAGAGAATAGATCCATGCATTGCTGCATCTCAGCTTCAGAGGTTGCATTGGGAGACAATCATCTGCCAACAGAAGATCATGCACCAACCATCCCTCCACTTTGGTCTTGGCTTGTAACTTTTTCAAGTTGAAGAATTTTTCATCAGTGCAGTAGATGACCTTGAGGCCCTGTTCATCTTCAGTGAAAGTGTTTGATAATATGACTGGAAGCATCATTCTATAAAGGCCTCACTGAAGGACATTAGAATTGATTGTACAGCAATGGGAGACACTGGCCCAGGACCAGCTCATCAGTGAGAGGGCTTGCATTCTCTGGGAAAGGCAGAATGGAAACAGCTCAAAGGAAATGTGATATCCATAAGTTTAGAGTACTCACCCCAGGTATTCACATGAACTATTTGTGCCCAGCCTGTGATAGAGCGTTCCGTGCTCTTTTGGGGCTGATCAGCCACCATCAGACACACTGTCATTTGTCTCAAACATTGTGATAACATTTTGGTCTTCTTCAATAATGAAGGACAAGAACCAACCAACCAACTTATCCCATAGACATTCCTTCTTCTTTCCTCCCTTTGCCCTGAACGATACTCAGTCATCTGGGCCATACTGCCTCTATTGTAGTTTATTCTAATTATAAACCATCAGTCCATTGGCAAAGTCCTACAGATGTCCAAGCTGAATTAGAGAAAGGCCACTCCTCAGTTCTTCTGGTCACGGTCTTGCCCCACTTATGCTGAGGATCCCAGGCTTATTTCTGGTTTGGCTAATAATAATGGTGAATCTGTTGTTTTTCAGTTATTTTTTAAACTACAGCTGCCCATCTACTGTGTAAACACCCCCTTCACTTTGGTCCATGCCCTGATTCAGCAAGTTCTCACCCTTTTGCTACCATAGCAATCAGACTTTTATTTTCTATTTACCACAAATATTTTTCCAATCTATTTTTATTTTTTAGATATTACTTTTTGCTTTACAAAATTTTTTTTTCTTTGAAGAACCCAACCCATTGAGTTTGTCTCCAATAACTTCTTTCAGTTGTTTTATGGATACAAATCTCTTCCTTTCTCTTTTCCCTTGTTCAGAACTTCAGCAGCTCTGGAATTCCCATCAATATGGGAACTGCCTCTGAAAGTAGAGACTATGACCCATCCATGCTTTTCATCCTAGGAATCCATTGCTCATATCCTTACCCCCAGTCCTGTCAAAAAAAGAAAAGAAAAGAAAAAAGAAAAAGAAACAACTTACAGAGAGGTGCCTTCCTCCTTATCCTTTGGAGAATATGGGTTAGCCATCTGTTATCCCATCTGTACCCTCAATACATGACTAGCCCACATTTTCCCATCTAAATATCTCTCTAGTGACATGCTCTGATTCTCCTTCAGTGATATACTGATGTCTGCAACATGGTCACTTTTACCCTTTAGGACCAGGGACCCATAGATTTAAATCAGAGAGGTCTTTAGACATCATCTAGTCCAATGCCCTCATTGTGCAGATGGTGAAATGAAATCTCAGGAAGTTCAAGTGACTTGCCTAATGTCACTAAAGTAAAGGCTATTTGAGACCAGATTCAAAACAAGTCTTGTTTAATGTTAATTCTATGAACAATGTAACTTTCCATGCAACTTTCTACCGGAGAGCATCCATGGTAGAATGGCAGTGGTAGAGCTGTGAATTCATAGAGAGCAGGGAGTCTTTTGTTTTGTTTTGGTTTGGATTTTCTTTGTATCATCAATGCTGAGTACAGTGTCTAGCACATAATACACACTTAATAAAAAATGCTTACTATTGACTGGCTGAGAAGTTTGGGGTCCTTAAAATATTGCCTGATTCCCCAATACAATTTTTATTTCTTTTTTAAAAACTTCTATTGACCTTTGGAATATTATTTTATTTTTTTCTAATTACATACAGAGATAGTTTTCAACATTCCTCATTTTGCATGCTTTTGAGTTCCACATTTTTCTTACTCCCTCCCCTCATTTCTCCTTCCCAATGTCAGTGAACAATCTCATATAGGTTGTTTTATATTTTTCCATAATAGTCATCTTGTGAAAGAAGAATCAGAACTAAAGAGGTAAAAACATGAGAAAGAAAAAGAGCAAGACAAATCTTTAAAGGTGAAAACAGTATGCTTTGGTGTGCATTGTAACTCCATAGTTCCTTCTCTGGATGTGGATGCCATTTTCCATCACAAATGCTTTAGAATTTTCCTTGTCCATTTAACAGCTGAGACAAGCTACATCCATCATAGTTGATAATCATACAATGTTACTGTTAATGTGTATAGTATTCTCCTGGTTCTGTTCGTTTCATTCAGCACCAGTTCATGCAAGTGTTTCCAGGATTTTCTAAATTGGTCACTCATGATTTCTTATGGAATAATAGTACTCTATTACATTCATGTAGCAGAACTTAGTCAGCCATTCCCTAATAGATGGCCATCCTCTCAATTTCCCATTCTTTGCCACTACAGAAAGAACTTCTGTAAATATTTTTGTACCTTTGTGTCTTCTCTCTTTCATATAATCTCTTTGGGGTACAGACCTAGTAGTAGCATTGCTAGATCAAAGGGTTTGCATAGCTTATTGCCCTTTGGGCTAGCTCTCCAGATTGGTTGGATCAGTTCACAACTCCAACAGTGCATTAAGTGACCCACTTTCCCCGCATCCTCTCTAACATTGACCATTTTCCATTTTTTGTTATTTTAGTTAATCTAATAGATGTGAGGTGGTACCTCTGTGTTATTTTAATTTGCATTTCTCTAATCAATAATGATTTAGAACTTTTTTTCATATGATGACAGATTCATTTTCTTCATGTGAAAATTTCCTTTTCATGTATTTTGACCATTTATCAATTTGCCCAAAATAGTTTTACAAGCTTCTGTCTCCTCCTAGTCAAGTCTGAGTTCAGGCCCTTATCCACTGGCAATATATATCAAAGACATGTAGAAAGACAGTCAGTTGAATGGACAAGGTGTCTCCATCTACATGCAGACCAATATTAATCTTAATCTTAATTAATATTTGTATTAATTTATTTATTCACTTAGGTTTTCTGGTGTGGATTATTGGGTTGAACCCATCTAAGTGGTTCTGGATTTCTTTTAGATATCTCTTTGTTTTTCCATAGTTTGGTGAAATCAGCACAGTTCCATCCTTCTCTGCTCTCCACTAAAAATCAGATAAATGGGTATAGGAACTCCCAAGTGAGACTACTACCTCTGTCAAGGAAGATCAGCACCTTCTCTGAAACTTAAAACTGATGAAAGCTGCCCAGAGCATTGAGGGACTTGCCATTAAATCTTTTGGGTTTTGGGGTCATACTTTAATTTACTATTTTTTAACTTTATTGATTATTAGCTATGTGACCCACAAAATGTCAGTGAGCCACTCAGAACCACAATTTCATCATTTTTACCTTTCAAACAAAAGCAAAAGTTCTTTTTCTTCTGGAATTTTGAGGGTATTTTTTAATTAGGAGAGGTTTGATAATTGATGCTTTGGGTGTTTAATGGACAAACTAAGGTCCAGTTTAGATAACCCATGCAGTGAGAGGATGCAACATGAGATACAATTCTGAACCCATTTTTCTCCATGTAGATAGTCAATTTTCTCAATAGTTCTTATGGAATAAGGAGCCCCTCCTTTAGGGATTTTTTGGTCTCTCCTTTAACTTCTAGGAAATTTTCCCCCAACATCAATCCTAAATTTGACTTGTATCTAAATCCAATGTTAACAAGTTAATCTGTGTATAAACATAGAGACTCCTGGAAATTCCCCAGAATCCTGGGTCCAACATCATAGCCTGTCCCCTCTGACTGGTATGAAATCCCTTCTCCTCTCTGACACATCCTAACTATGTGAGAGAAAGCAAATCACCAACCCTCTCTGAGCCACTGTTTCTCCATTTGCCAAAAGGAGTTGTCAAATGTGCAGACAGCTTTACAGCATTTTCCTAAAATCATGTAAGAGGATGCATGTGTTGGCCAATATGGATGTATGTTTTATACCTTCCTCTGTATAATTGCTCTCATATTGTTTGCGTTCTCTATGAGTGAGGGAGGGGCTGGAGAAGGGAGAAAGCTTACAACTCAAGATATTTAAAAAAGAATTTTAAAAAGAAATGAAAGGAATTTTCCAAGATGATATGTATGTTATGTTGGGGATCCCTTTCATGTTTAAGTTGGACTAGATGGTCAAATCCTGTGGTTCTCTGAAGTTATGATAGTTACCGAGGGCTTTATAAACTTAAAAGATTACATGAGGGGGAGTGTTTTTATTACCTCTTCTCTTTGACTTGAAATAATTCTGCCTTCTCAAAGGCTCTGGTTGTTCCCTAAGATGATCAGCTGATGAGGGATAACAGTGGCAACATTAGAGCTGGGGCTCCAAAGATGGATCAGATTTCAGTCTCAGGCAGGATAACTTGTGAGCCTCTATTTGATAAAGGGACGCCAAATCCCTCTGTTTAGAAAATGTAAATGCCAGGAATTGATCTGAAGAGAGGAGAAAGTGGATTGAAATCAGCTCCTGGCTGGTTTAAACCAAGATGCACCAAGTTTATCTCTCCAAAACTATATACAAACCAACTTTCTCTCTGTATGTTAACAGTGTTGAACAAGGTTCATCAAAAGGTAGGAGGTGATGTAAGAGGAGAGCTAATGAAAAGGGCAGCAATGGACTTGGAGGTGAAAAGGCCTGGGTTCAAATGCTGTTTTGGCTGCTTCCTAGATATGCAACCCTGTGATTCCCTTCAGGACAGGGAAAATTGCCCATTGGCAATTCCCTGTGTGGATGAAATCAGAGATCCTCCACTTATCCCAGTAGGTGAATATTAATTACTACCAATTTTTATAAACTGTTGTAATATAAGATGAGAACTAAGAGACTCTACTTGAGCCTATGATTTCAAAACCAGCATGCTGTCATCTTATATATAATCAATACAAAAGTTGACAGTTAAGGAAACTGAGGCAAACCCAGGTTTAGTGATTTGTCCAGGGTCACAGAGCTAGGAGGTAGCTGAAGTTGATTTTCAACTCAGCCTTCCTGATTCAGGCCCAGCGCTATCTTCTGCTAGACCACCTGCCTGTCTCAAAGTAAACTGTCCTCTCAGTCATACAAGGTCTTTCACAATCTTGTGCCTTTCTCCCTCATATTACGCCCCTCCAGTCAAAGTAAACTCTTCTCAGCTCTTCATATGGGTCTCTTTTATGTATTAATAACTTCCAAACAGTCAAATATAACCTGTTGTTGAGATTTGAGATTTGAAGAGAGTACTTCTTAGAAAGTCTAGCACTTTGGATCTGGATCAACAAGAAAGTTCTCTCACATTTGAGTTTAAAGAGCATCCTTCTAATTAAATAGGAACTTTATTCCTTTCAGTTTTCTCCCTCCTGCCTTCCCTTGACCAGCCATGCACACTTAACCTAATGGAAACTCCGGGATATGATCAAAGTGAAGTTAAAGGCTATTATGTCCTCTTCGTGGTGTCTGGAAGCCAGGCCAGATCAGACCTTGTTTAGACCTTGGAGTCAGCATCACTAAGCCTTCTGCCCTCATACTCAGGGACAAATTGTTTTCAGACCCATTACAGGATCATAGAATTAGAATGGGAGTAATCTTACTTAGTAGTCATTTAATCCAATGCTCTCATTTTATAGTTGTATAAACTGAGACCCAAGAAGTGAAATTACATATGCCCATGCTCCCACAATCACCAAATAACAGTTAGGATTGGGGATCCAGTTTTTTCCAGTGTGCCTCAGTATCTAGTCTTGACCTCTGGAAAAAAAAGATTAAACACCCCAGAAGGGGTATTGAAAAATCATAAATAAGATGACAATGTGCTTCAAAACATTCAGTTGTACCCCACTACTACTCTTAAGTTCTCCTCTGTAGGCTATCATTCAAGGTTTTCCACTATATCTCCCACCTACCTTTTTTGCCTTCTGTCTGTACCTGCTCCTCCAATGTAATCTTATATCTGCTCTGTATTGTTTTGTATATAGTCCTTCTTTTGTGTATAGCCATTTTCCTACTCCCTTGAGTGGAATTTTCCCTCTGAAGGAGAACTCTTCTAAATTAAGAACCTGATTACCATTTATTTCAATGGAACAACTTAAGCATTTCCTGAGTCCTCACATTAACATCCATTGAGTCTTAGTGCTTATGTAACTGAATCTTTAATGCAAAAAAAAACAACCACAAATAACAGTAAGGACAAAAGAAATCAATGGAAAAGACTGGCATGATATCACACTCTGAAAGAGGTGGCACCTTGGGGAAAGGTGAGAAGTGGCGACGGAAGTTGGGAGGCTGTCAAATGATACACTTGGAGTTTTCTTCATTTTAAAGGGCAAAACATTCAATTAGCATTATTACCAATTCGAAAACCATCAATACTCAGGAATTTCATAGGAATCCGAACCAAATGTACAACTCTATAGAGGAAAGCAGAAAAATCTTTGGGAGATTTCAATCATAGATAGATACAAATCAAGAGACTTGGAAAAGTCTGAGAAATGCCTCAAAAGACAAAGTCAGGGCATGACATGAAACTCACTTTACAATTGAATTCTCCAAACTTCATGGGCATCTCGAGTTACTTTGTGCCCCTATACAAGTTCCCTGCCCCGTTAGAATGGGAGAGCAGTATCAGTTCTGTCCTTCTTTTACTTGTTAATATTTGTCAATTACATATATAGTTTCCAACATTAATTTTTTGTAAAAGTTTGACTTTCAAATGTTCCTCCCTCCCTTTCCCCTCTCCAAGGCAGCAAGTGATGTGATAAAAGTCAGTTCTGTCTTTAGAACTCCAAGGATCAGTTCAATTCTAAGTACCAGTAAGAGCTGAAGAAATCTTGGTGATTATCTGATTGACTGATTGTTCATGAAACAGCCAAGTTACTGACCCTAGCCTTCCTCAGTGGCCAGAAGTCATCTCTCTCCTTGGTTCTCTCTTGGTAGCACTTCCGCTACACAGGAAGGAAAGAATGTTCTTTAATAACGGTCATTTGTATCTCTACTCCATCTCCCTTACTGGACTGTGAGATCCTTCAGGGTAGACACCATTCCAGTCTTATTCATCACTGTGGCCTCAATATTATAGGTTCATCATGCAAGGATCCATCAGCTTGCCATTAATAGAGACAAAGGAGAGAGGGAAGGAAGGAATCCTACAAAAATCATTCGGTTTTCCATTTTCTTTTTGTTGTTCAGTTGTGTTTGACTTTTTATGGCCCCTTTTGGGGTTTTCTTGGCAAAGACACTGGAGTCCTTTGCCATTTCCTTCTCTAAGCCATTTTCTTAGGGGTTCATATGGATCAGTTCAAATATTTGTCGTATTTTTTAGGCATAAGTAAAGCAGAAAATAATGTTTTTTGTAAGGTGCAATTTAGCACATGTGATTTTTAAAAGGATAACATGCAAATACTTCAGCTATTTCCTAGCACTGTGGCACAATTTAGAGATGAGGTTTTTAAATGAAGTAATTACAGCTTAGTTTGCAGTCCAAATAGGGAAAATCAACTCATTTTTGCAATCCTGGAAAGAATTACAAAGACCTAGTTAAGGAATGGGCAGTGTTTTTATGATAAGCAAAGTTATATCCACTTTGCAAACCAAATGTAAATGCTGATGCCTTCCAAGAAACTACAGAATTGTCTGTTTCACATGTAAATACTTCTCTTGAGCTTTGAGAGGTCATGGTATTGACATGTTTCATCTATTGTCTCTCACATTTAGTTTGTAGTCTTGCCATGACATTTTGTCTCTTTGCTGAGTCTGTTGGAGTCCAGAGAAACAGAGAGCAGGCATAGAACGAAGCAGAAGAAAATGTTAGCAATTCTTTTCATCAGTCCTGCAGTCAATTAGCAGGCATGGTTTAAATGAATACCATGTCCTCAGCACTATGCTAAGTTCTTGGGAAATAAATCCGAAAGAAAAATAGCCCTTGACCTCAAAGAGATTATAGTCAGTCAGGAGAATTGCACGTGGATGATGCAAAATACATACAGATATGATATAAAAATACATATAGGATTCACTTGATACATAATATACAGAATAATATTAATTACTTTAGAAGGGAAGATAGCAGATGAGGGGAGGAGGAGGGAATTAAGAAAGACTTCCTGTAGGAAGTGGTCATTGAATTGACTTCTGAAAGGAGATAAGGTTTCTAGGGTAGTACATTGGATAGAGTGTTGGGCCTGGAGTCAAAAAGATTCATCTTTCTGAGTCCAAATCCTGCCTCAGACACTGACTAGCTATTACTACCCGGGTAACCTCAGTTTCCTCATCTGTAAAATGAATTGGAGAAAGAAGTAGCCAACCACTCTGGTATCTTTGCCAAGAAAACCCAAAAAGGGGTCATGAAGAGTAGGCATGATTGACACAATTGAACACAAGGGCTTCTAAGAGGTAGAAGTCAGAGGGAAAAACGTTGCAGGTATGACAGACTGACTCTATAGATGCTGGAACTGAAAGATGAAATATCCTGTGTGGGAATAGTAAAAGGATCAGTCTGACTGGATTATAG
Organism: Macrotis lagotis; assembly: GCF_037893015.1. Lineage (NCBI taxonomy): Eukaryota > Metazoa > Chordata > Mammalia > Peramelemorphia > Peramelidae > Macrotis > Macrotis lagotis. Next base: position 266,359,011 of record NC_133662.1, on the reverse strand, counting down.
AGGACATGGAATGGAGTAATATATAATGAGCCTAGACAGATAAAACTGAAGGTAGACTGAGAAAGGGCTTAAAACCAAAGGGAAGAATCTGTATTTATCCTAGAAGTAATAGGGAGCCACTGGAGTTTTTGAGAAGGGAAATGACATGGTCAGATCTCTGCTGTAGGAATATCATCTTGGCATCTTTGTGGAAGACAGCCTAGAGCCACAGAGGCCACTTGGAATCCATTGCAAAACTATTGTCTATTCAAGCAATAATGAAGGACTGAATGAGGAGTGATGGTCATAGCAAGGAGAGAGAAAGGCATGGGATTTGAGAGATTTGGGGGTGATGGAATCAACTTGTTTTACATCTGATTGGATATGAAGAGTGGAAAGAGCAGGGAAGAGCTGGGAAGATAGTGCACTGGTTCACACTGGAAGGATAGCAGCATTATTGACAGAACTAGGGAAGCTAGGAGGAAAAGGTGGGTCCATAGAGAAGATAATGAATTTCTGTGCTCACTCTCATCCCCTCACCCCTAGGCTCTTCTCTCCCCACTCTAATCCATCCCACTCAGCTGGCCATTTGATCCCCTAAAACTGAAGTCTGACTATGTCCATGCATCCACAATACAAAAACAAAAAGAAAAACAAAAGCTGCCTTTCATTAGATCTTAGGCCCCTGAGGTCAGAGACTTTTATTTTTGTCTTTGCATCTTTGTCATTTTACACAGTGCCTAGCCCTATGTTTGCTTGAGATACAGTAGGTGCTTAATGAATGTCTGTTATATTTGGTTAGGAGCTCATGCTTTCCCTATCTTCAAAATATGTAGCCATGAAAGTTTTTGATCTCAAGGTGCAAATTCCTTATATCCTGGTGTCAAAGCTTCCTGTGTGGTTCTTTATGAGCTAGTATGGTTAAAAACTTTCACCCCAGTGGCTTTTAAGACAGTGCATGACTGGAATGGGCAACATTTGTTGACTTTCATTTCCCACACTGAGTATATGTGCAATCAATTCAAAACCCCTCTCCACTCAACACCAGTTACACAAAAGATCACCACAAACAGTGTGTGATGAACAAACTTATCTATCAAGGGCAAATGGCAAACAAAACTCTGAGAACTTATACAGATTATATGTCAGAGGACACACAAAAGTGACTAAGGTCTTCAGCTGGGAGATCAGGAGATCAGAAGAGGAAACTTTCCCAACCAGAGGAAGGCCATTTGAATAGTCTTGAGAGCTTCAAACAAGCCAAAGGACATGATGGGTCCAGTTTCTCATGCTCCTCTCGCTATGGCCAAAGTTTTCTCCTTGGCTTCCCTGATATATCTTTCCCCAAGCATTTCTAGAACCAACTTATACAATCTCTTATGAAGGTAAGCAATGTTGAACTCAGAATTCTTTCTCAACCCATTCTCCTATCTCTTTGGCCTCAGTGGGCACTGGACCCTTTCTCTGCCACCCTGCTTACATGGGAGCTTGTATATTGTTGCTGCTTCTGACAGTTTTACTGAACTTTGTATTTTGGCTTGTCCTCCTGAGAAAATGATTCTGAAAAAAGGACATCCACCAGCAAAGGGTCAAAAAGTCTGGGGGAGGTCTGGCTAGGTGGCACAGTGGATAGAGCACTGGCCCTGGAGTCAGGAGGACCTGAGTTCAAATCCAGCCTCAGACACTTAATAATTACCTAGCTGTGTGGCCTTGGGCAAGCCGCTTAACCCCACTGCCATGCAAAAACCTAAAAACCTAAAAATAAATAGATAAATAGAAAAATGAATGGATGAATGAATAAATAAAAAGCCTGGGGGGAGCATATGAACCCAGATGACTGAGGAGTTAGACAAACTGGAAGACCAAGGGATGGGGGAAGGAGGCCTGAGGGCTGACTCAGGTCCAAGGACAACAACTTTGATAACATACCTGGCAGCTTAAGGGAGGCTGGGAAAGTTCTCCTGTGCCCTCCCCCCATGCTTATGGGATGTGCCAATGTCCTGAGAATTTTCTCAGACTGGCCTGGAAAAGAGAGGAGAAAAAGATAACAAAAAGGATGAGAACTTCAGCAAATAAGAGCAGTGTGGATTAGGGAAGATATCACCTAACTCAGAAAGACCTAGGTGTCTACATCTGACTCTTAACATCCAGCATAGCCCTAAGCATATTATCTGACTCTGTTAAGCTTCAGTTTCCTTATCTGAAACTGAGAATAGCCCCTCCCTCTAAGGGCTGTTATGAGGATAAAATGGAGGTATATTTGTAATTTGTTATAGCCACGAGGCAACAGAACACAGTGGAAAGAGGCTGGGCTCTTCATCAGAGGACATTCTCATCTGTAAAAGCAAAGAACTGAACTCAATAGCCTCATAGATCCTGTCCAGCTCTAGAATCAGGATCCTATCTAGGCAAAATATGTTTGCATTTATGGCATTATGTAAAAAGATCACTTTTCATATTGAGAGGAGAAAAAAGGAAATTGACTTTACTCACCCACCATGGTTCTCAGAAAGGGGATGCAAGCTATTTTGATGGTTGCTTATCTTATCACGGTAGGGGTGTAAGTGAACTAGAAAGTACTGAGAATGGACCTGGAAGCTAAACAGAGGAATTTGGCTCCAGCAGCCAAGAGAAGGGAAGAAGGAAAATAGTCTGACTCAGAAAGGAAAAGAACCTTGGAAGAGTGTCAGTAGAGGTGAAAAGGAGTCCTGGGGAAAAGTCATTCATTTAGCTACACATGTGTCATCAACAGAAATGGTAGACAGAGTGCCTCATTCCCCAAGTATCATTAAAGCATTCACCTCTTAGAGGCCTTGGATTCCAACCTCTTCATTTTACAGTTAGGGTAAAGGCCCAGGTTGGTTAAGTGACTTTTCTCAAATCACACAGAGAGGCAGAATTTGAATCCAAACTTCTCAATCTAAAACAATTGCTCTTTCCACTATCCCATATTTGTTGTATTTTAGAGAAGTATATCTAAATCGAAATACCCTGGAGATAACTAGGTACTCCCAAATATTACCTCCAGTAGTGCAGATTGCAGTCCGCCTCATTTTCTTTTTGTCCTTATCTACCTATAAATTTGGGCAGCTGTGAATGGAGCATGGACCTGAGTTCAAAACTTGTCTCTGACATTTACCTATGTGATCCTGGACAAGTCACTTAAACTTGTTTCCCTCAGCTTATTCATCTGTCAAATGAGCTGGAGAAAAATGGCAAACCATTCCATTGTCAAGAAAACCTCAAATGGGATCACAAAATGTTGGCTAGGACCGGACCACCCCAACAAAAACCAAACACATAAACTGACCATCCAAGGTCTGTTCAAAATCCTTGGGATATCTCCTACTGTTATGAAGTGAACATGAATTGCCCATCATCCCTCATTCTGATTATGACATTGATCCACCTTCTTTTTTCATTCCCTCATTTCTTTTATGACATTCTTTGCAACACTTCTCCATCATAGTTCTTTGTTTGTAATATGCTGCAGCTGCTTCTGCCCATAGCAATCTTCCCATTGCAGTTTGCTGGGTGATTCTAAGCCTCAATTCCAAAGAGAAAGCCATTTTCTAGGACTCTTGGTCATAAATTCTATGAGTTAATGATACATACAGTGCTCCTTCCAGAATAACTTTCCTATTCACAAGACTGATGAAGTTAAGATCCTCTCAATATCCCAACAATTTCCCATTTTTCATCCTCATGAAATGATGCTCATTGAATTCCCCTGGGTGAGTTGTTTGAAGGTGATGAGACATAGTATTGTCCTCTAAGGAGCTTAAAATGACTACCTAAACCTAAAGAGTTAGTTAAAAATACAAAGTTGTAAAGGAGCAATTCCAACCAACTGCCTTGGGAGCCAACAGAAAAGGAAAATGTCAAACTGCATTTTCTTCTTGGTGTGAGCGGTTAACCACAATTACATTTCAGCAATCAACAGAACAAGCAAAGATGCCCAGTTAAGGCCCCTTGAATAACTGAGCCAGGAGGCTGCCAACAATTTAAAGCTGTTTCTAAAGCTGAAAACCAGTCCTCCATGTACCAGTCCAAGAGGCAATCAAAAGAAAATCTTTATTCCGTCACGGTTCCTGCTTTGCTGATTAGATAACAAGGAATTCTGACTTGGTCTTGACAGCATGGTGAAGTCAAGTTCAGAGGATCTTGTTCTGGATCTAAGCTGTGATATTTATGACTTGGGGTAAGTCATTAAATCTTGCTAAGCCTCAGTTTCTTCTTCTGTAAAATGAGGGCATAGACTAGATGGCTTCTTTGGTCCCTTACAGCTCCAAATCTATGATGCTGTGATTTCTGTGGTCTCATTCAACTCTAAAGCTATGCTTCTCTTGTAAGGAGAAAGTTATCCAGACTCCAAAAGTGACTCAGTTAAGGAGAACAGTGAACTAGACGAGAACAAGACCTGACCAGATACCCTGGGACTGGGCATGAGTTGGTCATATCCTAGCTCTTCTGGTTTCCTTCAAGTCCCACCCCAAATCCCAGCTTCCACAGTAGGCCCCTTTTACCAGTAGTGCCTTCCTTCCATTGATTATCCCCATTGTATCCTTAATATATCTTATTTATAAGTAATTGTTTGCATGTTGTCACTCCCATTGACTGCAAGATTTTTGAGGACGTGGACCATAATTACCCTTTCTTGGTACAGTGAAACAGAATAGGCCCTTGAGGAATGCTGGTTAAGTCATTGATCCTCTGGAGTTTAGGTTAAAACAACAAACTGGGCCACATGGAAGCTTCTGACCAAGCTTCCAGTGTCTGGTCAGAGAGTACTGGAAGCCATCCCAAAACAATCCCTGAGAGAGAATTGCCTGGAATAAGAGGGTCCTTGAGTTTTCTCCATAGAGCCAGCCTTGACCAGAGGATGACCATGTGAAAGCGCAACACCATCCTCCCAGACCCGCCCCCCATTCACAAGCTAGGAACCATTCTGAATGTGTCCCTATCTCTCACCCCATGTGATGTCATGGTGCCAAAGCTTGCCAGTTTCACCTTGCTCCATCATTCCAAAATGCCCCCTCCTCTTCTCTAACACTGGCCTCACCTTGGTGCAGGTTCTACTCTCCTCATACCTGAACTATTATGATAGCCTGGGGGTAAGTATGTTTTTCTCAGGGTTCTCCCTGCTCCACTACATCCTCTGTTCAGCCATTAAAGTGATTTTCCTAAAAAGCTGGTCTGATCATGTAATCCCATCTTTTACTCAATAATTTCCAGCGATTCTCTATTGCCTCTAAGAGCAAATACAAAATACTCTATCTGGCATTCAGTCATTCAAAGATCCAATGACTAAGCTTCCTGACATGCTTTTAATTCCAAATAAAATCCCACCTGGTGCAGGAAGCCTTCCTCAGCTCCTCTTCATTCTGATTGCCTTCTCTCTTTAGGTATTTCCTATTTATCCTCTGTATGCTTTTTTTTCATATATATTTGTTTGAATGCTGTGTCCCCCATTGGACTCTGAGCTCTTCAAGGGGTTGGGACTGTCTTTTATCTCTTTTTGTAGACCCAGCACTAGTCAGTGCTTAGGAAATTTTAGATACTTAATAAATGTTTATCAACTGATAGAGTGAATGATTGAATATACCTCTGGTTTGGAAGAAGGTGTGTGGAACCAAGCATTCTTACCGAAAAGCCTTAGGAAATGCCTTCACTGAAAGCTAATTGATACCAACTGATAATCATTGGAATTATAGCCCTAGAAGTGGTAGCAGGACAAACAGCAGGTGCCCATGAGGCCCTAACCTGCCAAAGCCAATGGGAAATTGGGAAGAAGTTTCAGGGTATGGACCAGATTATGATAGTTTATATTGTTTACCATGCTGTTTAAAATCAAGTCTGCTGGGAGTCATCTCAATACATTCACTCAAAAGAGGATTTTAAGAGGAGTAGGAGAGAATGAACACTCATACATGCAGGTTCAATTACAGGGCACCCCCCCCCCAATTTGGGAGTGGAAAGTTTAAACAAATCCATTGTCTTATGAGGAGGCACAATAAGAGAACCTGGGTCCAATGCAGGCTTGGTCCTATCCCAGTCTGTGATCTTGGATAAGTCCCCTCTTTCCTCTGATAATAAGAGACAAAGCTATGATGCTCTTTAACAACCAATTTTAGAGCTGGAAAGGGCCCAATGATGGATCGCTAGTTCAGGACTCTCTGACTATCGGTCATTGAGCTACTACTTGGGCACTTTGTGGGAGAAGGACTTCTACATTTCACAATGTCCATTCCATTTGGGAAATGGTTTGAGACCTTCCCCAAAGCGTTTTTGGTATCTAACCATCTAACCATCTAATCTGTAATTAGCATCTTCCATCACCAGCTTGATAAGACAAGACTTTTCATTTAGTTCATCTGGTCCCTGTGGTGCAACAACCTGAGGGGCCAGACTTGGAGCATGAAGAGAAGACTCAAGTTTAAGTCTTACTTGAGTGGATCCATGCAAACCTCTCCACCTCTTAGTGCTGAACCCAACTCTCTAAGACTATGAGTTAACAATGTATCAGTGGAGGACTGTTTCACACCAAGAATCTTCTTTCCTTGAATTTGAACATTCCCCCCCAATCTACTCCCCAAATCTAAACTTATTGTGAAAGACAATTTACAATTAGAGGATTTTCCAGTATTGCAATGTTTTTTTCTATGCTGGTTACTCCATTTGAGGAGGGAAAGAAGCAGCATTACCTTGTCAGACATCCTTATACAAGTTTTTTAAAATTTTCCATAAGATTTTGACTTCTTTGAGGTTATAGAACTAAAGATGAAGTAATTCCCTTAACCCATGCAAAGCTGTAATTGTTCTGCCACCTAGTCTTAGAGAATTGCCTAGGGACATAAGTATATACAACCAGTACCCAGCTGAAGGAGAATTTGAACTCAAGTCTTCCTTGATGCTAAGGCTTGTCCCTTAGTCGACATCATGCTCCTTCTGTTGTTGAACATTTATAATACAGACATATTAAGATATGACCAAACTATTGATATGACATTAATGGAGGAGATAAGCTTGGGTTAGAAAGTTCAGGGATCAAATTCCATCACACATACTTATTTTCTCTGTGACTATGAACAAGTCTCTTAACCCTTCTGAGTCTATTCTGTTTCTTCTTTTGTAAAATAGAGATAATACTGCTACCCTACAAATCTGATTTCAGGTTCAAGTGGAATAAGATATATATATATATATATATATACATATACATATATAGTTTCAATATATGCATATATATGATACTATGAAAACTTGAATGTTTTAATACCAGTAATTATTAAAATTATTATTATTTTCTAAGGCATTTTTTATTTTTACTATGAGTCTTTGTTTCTTAAAGGATCAGTTAGTTAAATTTGCTTCTTTTCAATGATGGTAAAGCTAGTGCCTTTAAATTTATCATCAATTCCAAACTCTACCTTATTCTTAATCCACCCAATGGACCAAGACAATAATCACCTTCTTATATAAAGTGCTTTAGGTCTTAAATACTTTTTCTCTATTAGCTTTGCAAGCATATTTTCCCAGCAGGGAAAACTTTATGGCCTCCCAATGTAGTTACTGGTATGATAAATGGAGCTTGGAGAGCTCTCCTTGGTTTATATTTCTGGCATGTTAATTATTTTGTGGATTTTGTTTTACAGGTTTTTCCAGGTATTAGAGAGAAAAGTTTCTCTGTGACCAGGAATGAGTAGATCTTACTTTGGAGATCCAGCCAAGTATCCACTATTTGTGTGGTAGTTAGGCAATAATGGTGTTACATTGCCCTTGACCACAGAGGGCTTTGGATTCTGAGTCTGGCCAAGGAGAGGATATGACACATATAATGGTTATTTCGGGGAAGTCCACTCCAATGATTTCATGGATGGAGAGAACTCCCCTCTATTAATTCAAATTAGCATCTATCCTGTCTCTTCCAAAAAAGTGTGTGTGTGTGTGTGTGTGTGTGTGTGTGTGTGTGTGTGTGTGTGTGTGTTGCTGGGTACACAGCAGACATTTAATAAAGGCATATTGATTATAAGATAAAGTCTTAGTCTGGGGGAGGCCTGGAAAAGCTAAGAGCCTCCCCTAAGGTGTCACAACAAATGTGTATCAGTCAGGTCTTCCTGATTCACAGGTCAGCTCTCTGCATCACTATTCCCAGTTTCCTCTCTTTTTCCAAGTTATGCTTTTGTATTCCGATAAGTCATAGGAAGCTGGGGTTGATGATTGATGGATTGTCTTCCTCTGTTTCTTGGATACTCCTTCATTCTGAGAGTTTGAGTTTTCTGCCTGTGAGTGTGGAAGTGAAGGCAAAGGGAATTCAAAATATTAAGGAAGGCAATTCCACTCCCACAGAAAAGACCTAGATTTCAACATGTATCCAGCCAAGAGGGGATGTTATCTGTCATTAGTGAAAGAACTGAGAGTTGAACCCAGTCTCCTCACTTTCAAGGCCACATTCTTTCCACTGTCCTCATCTCACAGTTCTGGCTTCCCTCAAGTATCAGCTACAGTATCACCTTCTGCAAGAAACCTTTCCCTCACTTTCTTAATACTGTTGTCTTCCCTCCAATTGAGATTTTTAGAAGACAAGAAAGCTTAAAATTTTAAGCTTCAAACTGCACTGAAACTTTAGGGACATTCTCCATATCTTGTACATACATTTTGTTTGCAAATTGTATCCTTCATTTGAATAAAAGTTCTTTTAAGGAAGAGGTTATTGTTGCCTTTTCTTTGTATCTCTCATTATTAATACAGTGTTTACTACATAGGAGATATTTAATAAATATTTGTTGATTGCTTTTGCTATATTATTCACAGACCAATGATGAGCCCTGGCACAGTAGTGCATTGTGAGGGACACAAAAAATAACTCCATTAAAACAGAATCTGGTAATGCTTATCCACTACGATGTGCCACAAATTCAATTCTGATGACCAAGAAAGGTTTCCATCAGGATTCATTAGGAGGTTTACATTTGGCTTTCCAGGAAACAAAAATGAAAATATAAACTGATGTTTTGCTTGATAAGTCAGAATAAACAAAGGAAATGGGTAGAAGGACCAGGATGTGATAATGGCTTCCCTGTGCTAGAGGAAATAGAAGTTCAGGAGGGTAGTGAGGCTCTGGGGAAATGGTGGGATGGGGGCATTCCTGGGTTGACCCCAACCCTTTGGAATCTAGAATTGCTTCAGCCTAGAAACCCAAAGAAAGCAAGCATGACTCCAGTTTTCAGATAGCCCGAAGGGATCATACCAAATGACATCAGCCAAAAAAAAAAATAAGAAAAAGTCCAGAGATATAGTCCTTGGACTATCAACCCTAAGTTCCTCTTCCCCACCCCCTCCCACACCCCCCCTCCCAAGGAATGAACTGGGAGAAGACTGATGATTGGAATTTAACATAATAGAATAGAGTAGCATAGTTATTCTACCAGCAGGAAATTGAACAAGATGGCAAAATTACCCAAAATCAACAGGAAGAAATTCAGAAGTAAAACAAAATCAGTGCCCAGAAAGAAAATACCGATGAAAAAATTGGAGTTAGTGATTTGTGTTGGAGCTTGGGGGTGGATGGAGGGGAATGAATGTGCTTGATAGCCAACCAGGCATTTTGTTATTTGTCATTTAAATTTAAAAGAGGGTCCAAAACTGAACTGCAGAAGTTACCATTGTCTTCTTAACTCAGAAAAGCTCCTCACCTCTCTCCTTACATCAAAGATGTGGGGGGACCATTAGTATGGAATGTCTCATAGGCTCAATTAATATGTTGCTTTTTATGACTAACCCTCTTCCCTTTATTTTTTTTTATCAGGAGGGGACTGAGGAAAACTCAGTGTAATATGTAAAAAAGCAAAGACATCTATATCAACCTAAGCAAATCATTTAGCTTCCCTGAGCCTCAATTTCCCCATCTGTAAACGAGAGCATTGAACTAAATGGTCCCTTTCAGTTCTTGAGTTATGATCCTATAAAAATTAAGGGAAGAGCAAGAAAAGGAAGGGGAAGATACATTTTAGGCAATTATTTTTCTCTTCCTAAAATTTAGACTGGAGATAAAAAAACCCAGTTTAAACAAAATCATTGAATACATTGTAAGATTGCGAAGAAGATGATTTCGGAAGATATTGTGCAGGCTGTATATGGGAGGAGGACTCATGGCTAAAGATGTCATGTCAAAAGAATAAATTAATATATGTAAATATTGTAAAAAGAGCTGAGACATGGAAGGTCTTTGACCACTCTGGGGCACAGGTCCCATTGGAGACTTGCTTGGATGGAAGAGGCTGAATCAGACTGTTATGAAAAGATCTGGAGTCTCAGTTATGTCCCTTTGATTGACAGACTTTAAAATTGAAGAAAAAGATGGAAAAAAATCCTAAAGGGACTTTAAAAAAGAAACCATGCCTAGGGAGCAGCTAGGTGGCATAGTGGATAAAGCACTGGCCCTGGAATCAGGGGTACCTGGGTTCAAATCCAGTCTCAGACACTTAATAATTACCTAGCTGTGTAGCCTTGGGCTAGCCACTTAACCCCCAATTGCCTTGCAAAAACCTTAAAAAAAAAGAAGGAAACCATGCCTAAAAGAACCCTGAACTTCACAAGGAAACCCCATGAGTTTTCAAAGCCTGACATGGATACCTGTGCCTCGGTGATCAAAAACAAGAAGGGGGCTTGATATCTCCTGGAGGCTAAAAGAGACCCACAAAGGTAGTGATAATTGAGGCTGGCCCTCCAGTCATAATATGGATCCTGTGCGCAGAATGTCTAGACTAAACATTGTCTACTAAGTATGAAAATTCAGAAATTATTCTAAATTTCCTAGAATGTTTTTGGGGAAGGGGCTTGGTTTTTTAATTGTAAATTAATAGGGTTGTTTGGAGAGGAGTTTGTTTTTTACAGCTTTTGCTTTGATTATAATGGCACTGAAGGATAGATAGTTTTGTAAACTGAACTTATAAGAAAATTGACACTGAGTTTTATCATATTTGATTGTTTGGGTTGGGATAAGATAAGAGTCTACAATGACAATTTTACTTGTGTCTCATGTAAAGAGCACTGCCTCTGTAGAGGGGAAGTTGGCTTCCAATCCTAGATCTACTATCATCTGAGTCACCTTAAGCAGATCACGTCTTTCTGGGCCTCAGTTTCTTCATCTGTAACTTGAGGAAGTAGAACTATATGCCTCTGAGACATATGTCTATGACAGATCACAGCATTTGAAGAGTCTAGACTCTGAGTTTTTTTTTTAATTAGAAACACCTGGCCAGGATATTCTAGAAAGGACTTATTCTGAAAGCTTTTCCAAATTTGCTTTTCTTTTGTACTATGTTCTATATCTTCCATCTAAAGGAGGGTCACTAGGGGGCCCTGGAGTCAAGAGGACCTGAAATCAAATTCAGCTTCAGACACTTGATACTAGTTGTGTGACCTTGGGCAGGTCACTTAACCTTGATTACCTTGTATTGAGGTCTAGCTCCTGCTGTGATCCATATCTGGCCACTCAACCCATAAGACTCTCAAGGAGAAAGTGAGGCTGGTGACTTTGCACAGGCCAATTCACTTGCACATCATGGTCTTCTTGGAGGACAAGGACAAACATCATCACCAATAATCTAAGGGCTTATTTCCACACTTGGGTTAAAGTGGGAAGCGTTAATAAGAATAACCTGCAGAGTTGCTTGCCTGTTATCCCCCAGTTATAATGCCAGCTCCTTAGGGACAGTGCCTTTCCTTTGCCCATCCGATTAGTAGAGTGACTGCTACCTAATAGGTAATAATAAATGCTTGGTGATCAATTAATGAGGTCTTCCCTGACAGAGAAGCATTTCAGGCTTCATATGAAAGATCATGAAAAACATGGTCTAACATGTTCTGTGAGGTCCAAGATCTTGTAAAAAGGCTTTAGTGCAAAGCTTGGAGAAAGATGGCCTTAGTGAGACCACCCCAAAGAGACCAACCTCTCTCAAGGAGACCCAAACCCTTTCACCTCCCCTCATCAATAGGCCAAAAAGAAACAAGTGAATTCAAGTCTTGGGATCCAAGATGAAGAGTTGTGAGGAACCTCAAAGGTCATCTAGTTCAACTCCTCTCCTTAGACAGATGGGGAAACTGAGGTCTCATAAGATCACACTTGTCTCATAAGGTCACACAGACTGCAAGTAGCATAAGTCATAGGATCCTAGCTCTAGGACAGGCCATGACCTCAGAGATCATTTAATCCAATCCCTCCCATTTTATAAGTGAGGAAGCTGAAAGCCAAGGAGGAGAACTGATTTGCCTCTAGGCATCAAGTAGCATCTCCTTAAAGAAGAGATAACTGATGGTACCTGAGGGCACAGGAGCCCAGAGGGCAGTCCTCACAGCTCATAGAACACTATGGCCACTGGTACAGAACCAGCAGCTGCCACACTTCCCAGAGGCATAGTAGGTGGACAGCAGTTTTGGCTCATGCCCCCAGTCTTGTTTTCTAGACTCCCAATCTGCCTATACCACTTTGGCCAGAGATATCCCCCTCTCACCCTTTTCCTGGGAAAAGGAAGCGTTCCATTTGCTACCTCCCTGGAAGGTCAGCCAGGGATCCTGCTGAAGGGGGAGAGCCCCATCTTGGTTGATAGAGGAGGTCTTGTTTTCCTCAGCCTGGTAGTAGGTCACCCTAACCTTGAGCTCCCAGTCCAGGCTCCCTGCAGTTACCAGATACCGACATTCTGCCACAGGCCCTGATAAGAAATATTCCAAAAGGATCATAATGATTCATCACCAAAGTGCTAAGAGGGTGGACTCAAACCCTGGCTCTGTCACTTATCATCTGGGTGGCCTTGGACAAGTCATTCAGTCACAATATAATCTTCTTCCAAAAGACGTTTATTTTTAAATCGCTTTTCTAATAAACAAAAATTTACTTTCTTTTCATCCCCCATTTGAATTATTAAAAAAAAAAGGTCACAATCCAACCTCAAATACATCAAGATTGCCTTCCCTGGGTCCGTCCTCCCCTTCCTCAATACATCTTTCCATCTTTATTCCAAAGACATCCCTTCCCCTTTTCCCTCCCCTCCACCAATGTCCCCTACCCTTGTCTGGTTTCTCTTGTTCCTTTAGTAGGGAAAGGAAGTAACCAACCTCATTTATACCAAAGTATTACTGGTGTTCCCAAGTGATTCTTTCCAGGAATTTTTTTCATTTATATAAAGAAGAATATTGAACAAATTTGCTCTTAAAGAATAAATTTCTAATGGGGAAAAGAGGCCCTGTTCTCCTTCATGAACTCCATCTATGAGTAAGAGAACTAAAGTAACAGAAATGGCCTATCCAGTCCGGGGAAGAGAAGGCTTACAGGGGTGACAGGATGAACTTCTCAACAATGTACAGGATTGGTTTGAAGAAGAGGGATCAGATGAACTCTGCTTGGCCTCAGTGGTAGAAATGGGAGTGATATGGGGAAGTTCCCAAGAGAGGGAATATCAGAACAAGATTCCTACCATTGGGCGCTTTTCCAAAGTAGGACCCGCTGCTTCTGGCAGTGATGGGCTTCTCCAACTGGAGATCTTCAAACTCAACTGGACCTTTGGTCAAACATGTGGTTATCAGAATTCTTGTTTAGGTTCAATAGGTCAAACTACAAGCCTTTATCAAGACCTAACCACACCAGATACAGAGACAGAAATGAAACAGTTCCTATCCACAAATTGCGAGACATATATATCGGAGTACTCAAAATATATTAGAAATCAATATAATTGGGAGACCTTAGCAATTGGGGGCTGGGAGGGGACTCAGGAAAGCCTTTGTGTTGAAGGGAACATTTGAGTGGATCTTTGAATACAACCAACAGTTCTGATAGATGAAGGGAAGAATAGAGAAGTTTCCAGACATGGGGTACAGTCAGGGCAAAGTTCCAGAGATGGCAGATGAGGATTACATGAGAGGAATAGGAAGAAAAGTTTAGCTAGACCAAAGAGAGAGTGAAGGGAAGGAATGTATAATAAGACTGGAAATGTAGCTCATGGCCAAAGAACTTTAAGTACCAACCAACCAAATTCATATTTGATCATAGACATTATAGGGAATTACTGAAGTTTATTGATGAGGAGCATGGCCACTAGGTTGAACCAACTGACCTCTGAGACATCTTTCACCTCTGAGATTCTGGGAAGTGGAGAAAATCAGGCCAACTGTGAAGAAAAGCCAAGAAGATGAAATGCTGAATACCTTTATTATTGTCTGTGTGAGTGTTTCTGCTGGAAGGGGAAGTGACAAATGGATGGTTGCAGAGGAAAGCAAGCATTTTGAAAAATTCTATTAAGATTATCATTACATCCTAGGTGCCACATCTTCCAGTCAGTCTTCAGGATTTCTCTAGACAGAAGCAATTTTAGCCTTCTTGGAACTAGTGGATCTGTTTGTTTGCCTTTATCTCTTGATGCTGATCCAGGTAAAACCAACATTTAGTAGGGCTTATTAAAGGCCTAGTCCTGTTATCAAAGATAGTGCTACAAAGATTTTTCTAAATAACCTGGTATTAAAGAACTTTGATTCAGCAAAGAGGGGGTTGGGTGGGGCAGTGGTAGAGCTATTGATCTGGAATTAGGAAGCCCTGAGTTCAAATGTGATGTATACTTACTAGTTAGATGGCCTTGGGAAAGTCATTTAACCCCGATTGCCTCACATCTAGGGCCATCTCCAGGCATCCTGATCCATATCTGGCCACTGGACTCAAATGGTTCAAGAGGAGAAAGTGAGACTGGTGGCTTAGCAAAGTGCCACCTCACTCAAATCCAATTCATGTGCTTGTCATGGCGTCACCTCCTGGAAGCCATGGTCATCTTTGAAAACAAAGAATAACCATCATTATTATCATCATTCTCTTATTAGACTAGGAGTTTCCAAAGGGCAGGGACTGTTTGATTCAGTTTGGAATTCTGGGCTTTGAGCAGGTTTACTAGCAGGTTAATTCAATTCCATCTCCACTGGGTCAGGTTTCATTCCAGAATCCAAGAAGCCAGTGGTCTTGGCACCCAGGGACTTACAGCTAGAAGTTGTAGCAGGTGATAGGTTTCTTGTGGAGATTCAGTTAATCAATCAACATGCATTTTAAAGCATCACCATTGACCAATGCAGTTAAAATAATTAAATGAAGTAGGGGGCATTTAGCAACTCTTGGGGAGCAGGAAGGGCAAGGGCTAAGTTTCCCATAGGAAGCAAATAGACCTTGTGCTTGCCTCTTGAACCTACTGGCTGTGTGATCCTGCCAAGTCACTTAATCTCTCATGGCATCTCTTTATGGCATCCAACAAGTACCAGTAACAAAAGGCATAAAATCTTCCCAAGGAAGAGATTGTGTGTCATTGACCTGGTCTGAACATGCAGTAAATACATACAATAAAAATTAGAGAATGAGTGGGAAGAGTACTGGTTCTGGAGCCAAAGGACTTGGATCCCATCTCTGCTATTCACCACCTGCAGGACTGTAGGGAAGTGAATTAACCTGTCTGGTTATTTTTTTCCCCATCTACAAAATTATGGACTTGGGTTAAATGCGCTCAGGCCCCTTCTATCTCTCCATTGGGACCCTGAATCATTTTCAGAGACAGAAAAATGAATACTCTTAGGTCAAACACATTTTAATAATATTCAGGAATTATGACTCAGGTTCTCCTGCAAACAGCATTTTTGGGTCTTTTTGGACAATATAGTAGGGTCTGAACATATACCATTAACTGTAATAAAGTTGACTAACTGGGAATCTCAAGTCATTTATCAGACCGCTGCTGTTTCTTATCTCCTTGGAGAAAGACTACCACTGTAAACCAAATACAGATCAGTGCTACCAGATGGTTTCTTTCCCAAACCTAAGACTACTCCTTGGAGAGTAGAAATTAAAGGGGGACAAATCAGGTTATTTCCTCTTCTTAGCAACATTTTTTACATTTTGGTCTCCTTAATACACAAACTATTTCCTTCATGGACTTTCTGTTCTCTTGTTTAGGTGATCAGTCCAGTTCCACAAACATTTATTTAATGCTTATTTTGTGTGAAGCATTGAGCTTAGCAATTGAGCTAAGTCTGGGGATCTAGAGATGAAACAAACATAGAATCTGCCTTATAGTCTTAATAGGATGGATCTGTGACAGATACAAGGAAGCGTGATGTAAGGTTGAATGTGATCAGGCTAAAGGAAATCCAAAGTATTGTAAGACAATGAGGGAAAGGAGAAAACATTTTTAGCTACAGGAATTTGAGAAAGAAAACCTGAAAATAATATTTCTGTGTCTGCCCCCTTCCCTGTCCTCACTAAATAAAGAAAAATCACCACACTGGCTATGGTCAAAAATGTTTGACTTATTCTGCATCGAGTCTGTCCCTTCAGAATCACAAATTGGCCATCATCTTGATGAGAATTCTTAAGACCAAGGGCAGCTAGGTGGTGCAGTGGATAAACCACCAGCCCTGGAGTCAGGAGTACCTGGGTTCAAATCCAGTCTCAGACACTTAATAATGACCTAGCTGTGTGGCCTTGGGCAAGCCACTTAACCCCATTTGCTTTGCAAAAAAAACCTAAAAAAAAAGAATTCTTAAAACCTTCAAAGTTTTATAATGTTGAAGTCATTGGACATATTGTTCTATTCACATCATTATGAAGTTATATACTGATATGTTCCATAATTTACTTAACTGTTTTTCAATAAAGAGACTTTTGCTATTTCAGAAAGAGGTCTTTATTGTTTTGTACCTGTGTGTTCCTTTCCTCTTTCTATGAACTTTTTGGAGAACAGAGTTAATTGTTGTACAGCTAAGTCAAAAGGTGGACACAATTTGAGGGAATAGCTACAAACTGCTTTTTCAAAATACTGGACCAATTCTAAACTCTGCCAAGAGTGCATTTGTTGCTGTTCAGTCACGACTGACTCTTGTTGGCTCCATTTGGGGTTTTTTGGCAAAGATATTGTAGTTTGACTTTTTCTTCTTTAGCTCATTTTACAGATGAGGAAGACATGCCCAGGGTCATACAACTGCTAAGTGTCTTGAGGCAGGTTTCATGACTCCCATCCTGGCACTCTATCCACTGTGCCCCCTAGAGGCAACTCTTCCATCCAACAATGATAATGTCCCCTTTTGGGCATTTGTCAATCTTAGTGAGTGTGAAGTGGAATTCAGAGGTTGTTTGAATTTGCATTTCTCTGGTTGTTAGTGACTTGGAATATTTCTCACATGGATGCTTTCTACTGGAAATCTCTCTCTCTCCATATATATATATATATATATATATATATATATATATATATATGTATGGCTTTTTTCACATGTACTTAAAGATTTTACTTACTTTGAGGTTTACAATTTTCCCCCTAATCTTACTTCCCTCCTACCTCAAAGGCATACTTTACATTGTTTCCATGGTATACATTGATCTCAGTTGAATGATATGGCTTCCCTGAATTCCCATCTCTCCTGGTTTCTAATAAGACAATAGTGTTCCATGACATACATAGACCATAGTTTGTTCAGCCATTCCCCAAGTGAAGGACAGTTCCTTAATTTCCAATTCTTTGCCACCACAAACAAGGCTGCTATGAATATTTTTGTGCAACTGATGTTTTTACCCTTTTTCATCATCTCTTAGATATGTATATATATGTGTGTGTGTGTGTGTGTGTGTGTGTGTGTGTGTGTGTGTATGATCTTTGAATCCAGTTCTTTATATATTGGAAATGAGACTTTTATCAGAAAAACTTGTTGAAAAGATTTTTTTTCTTAATTCCCTATTTCCCCACTTACTTTGACTGCCTTTTTGTATAAAATTTTAAACTTCATATAAACAAAATTCTTTATTTTCTTACTCGTGTTTCTCTATATCCACTGATGGATAATAAACTCTCCCCCAGTCAACTCTTCAAAAATATGTCCTCCTTGCTCTTCTACTTTGTATATGAGTTCACTCTTTTTGTCTAAATATTGTGTCCATCTGAAATTTAGCTTGATATTTGTTGTGAATGCTTATCAAAAACTAATTTCTGCCAGACTCTACTCTAGTATTCCCAGCTATTTTTATGGGAGAATTTGTAAAGTAAAACACAGCATTAATAATATAATAAAGTTGGGAGACACAAAGTTGTCAAAGGTGTATGTCTCAGTCATGGAAGATGCCCAAAGTCCAAGAGACACTTAGTTGATGTAGTTGGTAGAGAACTGGACATGGAGCTAGAAAAACATGAGTTCCAATTCAGACACTCACTAGTTGGGCAAATCATTTAATCTGCTTGCCTCAGTTTCCTCAATTGTAAAGTGCGGATAA
The DNA here is from genome assembly GCF_037893015.1 of Macrotis lagotis. NCBI lineage: Eukaryota > Metazoa > Chordata > Mammalia > Peramelemorphia > Peramelidae > Macrotis > Macrotis lagotis. The sequence continues at coordinate 266,340,743 of NC_133662.1, read as the reverse complement.
TAACAGTGCCTTCACTTTTGTTGTGAGAATTAAATGAGATTAGGTTTGTAAAACTCTTAGCAAATAGTAGGCTCTGTATAAATGCTGATTCTGTCTCTCCACCATCCCTATTGATTGTAGGATCCTTTGCATTCCCAGTGGTAGAACACAACCAGTACTTAATAAATGTTTAATGAATTGCTTACATCAAGAACATTATAAGGCTCAGACTTGCTGGTCTACATGTCAGTCACTGGGGGGCTGCTTTGCCCTACCTCCTTTGAACAGAGTTCCTTCCTGCTTTCTCCCATCCAGTCGGTTCATTTGAGCAGGTTCACTAGCAGCTATTCTCCCAAAGATAAGGGTAGTAGAGCATATAGGCTAGCTCTGGAAAGATTCAGCTAATTACTGGAAAATCCACTGAGGGAGTCAGTGTGCTCTGCCAGATTTTGGTAGTTATATAGTGGTTTGTATTGAAATACTGTAGCTACACCAGCTAAGGCTTCCTTTTTACATCTCTGCCATAGCCAGGGTGCTTATAGGGTGAAGGCAAGTGGTTTATGTGTGTCTTGTTCTGGTCAGGATCTGTTTTCAAAATGAGCAGAATGGTGGTTAAGAGAATTGAGCCAAATATTGAATACACAGGCATATTGGAAAGCCAGTCTACATAAAGGATGTGTTTGTCTTTTGTATGTAAAATAATTTGCTATTTCCTTGTATTTATCAAACTGGGTGCTTCTGGAGCCTTCCAATTGGACACCTAAATAAGATGTAAATTTCCTTCCAATAAAAGGATGCCGTGTTTTTTGCCATAACTGTCAAAAAAAAAAAAGAACATTATAAGGCTCCCTTGACAGTCCTTGCCATTCAAATGGGATCACACTAACCATCCACAGAAGAACCAAGTGGATGACCAAGCAATTGTTTAAACTATAACATTAATTTGTATGGGAAGTTTATTGAGTCCTTCAGAACATATCTCTTGGAAAAGTGGACAAATAACGAGGTGGCCTCAGAACAGACTGGAAGGTAGAGAGAATTCTGGCTTACCTTTGGGAATCTGCAACATTTTCAGTGGGTCTAACTTCATCTTTTCAAAATAATAATCTCTGAATGATTCTGCATGACTGAAAATTATGAAATTATCAAAATTCACATTTCCATTATGACATATGATTTGTAAAAATACTTCCTGCCCAACAAACAAACATGGGAAGAAATTAGTAAAGTCATTATAATATCTATTTCATAGATGAGATTAAATAATCATACTAATTTGAATTCAAGAGACCTTGGTTTGAATCCCACCTTCAAATCAGTCTATTGCTATATTCACTGTACCATATTGCCTTTGTAATGTGAACACCACTGTCCCCAAAGAATAAAAATCATGGGTGGCCCAAAGGGAACAAAAGGGTCACATGTTCAGTATAAAGCAGATTACATTATTTCCCACCAATGAAAATGTGGCATGAATGATATCAATGAGAACATCTGACCAGAGAGGGAGGCAAGCCAGTCAGGTACTAAGGACAGGGAATAATTGGAGGCTAACCCAAGGTTTCCTGGTACATGTGGAATGAAAGGGGAAAAAAAAATTTGAGGAGAGATGCCAGCACAGTCAGAAGCTCCCTCCAGCTGGTTAAGAGACAATCCCTTTCGTCTGGTTCAAAGACCTTCACAATCGGGTTCCAAACCCATCTTCTCAAAATTGCTGCATATTTCTCCTCCTTGTGAATTCCATATTTCAAACAAATTGTAGCTCTCCATCCTTAACATTCCACATGCAAAAGTAATTCATTACAAGACATGTAAACAATGCATGTAACGTTATGTCAAAGCAAAGGGAAATCACTAACAGTTTGAGGAAAGGGTAAAAATCAGAGAAGACTTCCTAGAGGAGGTGGTACCATACTTTTGGATAGATCACTTCCACACCTTCCTCACTTCAATCCTGTTGTTTGAGTGTATTCAGAGACATGAATATGACTGGACCAGGAGGAGAAACTGTAGCCAGGGGATTCTGTGGTTCATTCAGCCTACATAGAGGAAGTCACCAAGCATCAAAGTATTCTACTGCGTGGCCTTTCAGAATAAATGGTATTCTTGATCTTTCTTTAGATCCCGAAAAAGTTAACATTCCTCCAAAGACATGTGCTACTACTGAAGGACAAAAAGATAACCAGCAGAGGAGATGATGTGGTCAGAATAGTAAGAACAGGAACTGTAAAAGTGCCTGGGAAAGGAGCTGTCTGTCCCAATTGGAAGGGAAGTGAGGTCAACTTTTGTCATTTGATTGTTGTTCAGGCACTTCCCCACTCAAGGCCTCAGATTCTCCCACTGTCAAATAAAAAGGTTGGACTAAGGAATTCCCTGAGATTCTTCAAGCCCTAACATTTTATTTGACCTTATCTCAGTGGCCTTTGTAGCCAGATCAGAAGAGAAAATATTGCTCTCTTAAAGAAGAAAAATGACACATCCAGGCAATCACCCACAACTGGGCAGGATCCAACACCCAAAGAAAACTTATTGTGAGCTTCTTCTGAGTATAGGATGCAAATATGAATGACTATGGCTTTCTCAGTCCAAGCTGGGAATCTCTTTGGGGTTGGAAGTCGGTATTTTTTGAACATGATCTTATTTGCAGAATGTAAACCATGAGCTAGTTTCTTATCCTCTGTGACCAGATTCTCCCACCCCAGTAGTGATGGGGGATGTGCCTGGCAGTGTTATCTCCCCAGGCCATATTCCTGCTATGGGCAGAGCCCCAGACCTCCTTCCTTAGTCATTTGTTTGCTTCACTCTTGTCTTCACAGATATAGAGCAGGTCCTGCTATTGTATGGTCCTGAGATCAAGAAGTGTGCGACCTCAGTTTACAAAGCACGGAGAACACTACAGATAGCTCCATTATTAAAAACAGTTTAAAATAACAAGATTTAAAAAAATAGATTTATTTAGGATGCCATTGGTTTAGGGAGTTTCCAGGGAGAAAACCCTGTCTTCATATATAGGTCAGCACTATCCTCTTGGGAAGAGCATAGGGCCACTGGAAGATTAAATGCTTTGTCCAGGTCCACACAACTGGGATGTGTCACATGTGGAGCTTAAATACAAGGCATCCTGAATCCAAGATGGCACTATAGCTGTTCTGCCTTGCTAAGCCTCTTCTGTGGGTCATGGAGCCCTTGGCTTTCTGGTGACGTCAATATAATCCTTCTCAGAAGAAGGTTTGGAAATAATTGAAGGAGATGACAAATTTCATTTAGAGCTTAGTGAAAATAGAGATGGAGTTTGCCTTCCCATGTGCAGTTTCACAAACTCCCTGGAATCTATTCATGGACCCACAAGTTATAAATTCCTCCACTGGAATAACAGGAATATATGACCATATCATTAGAAATAGTTTCAATCAACCAATAAGGATTTATTAAGCAGCTGAACTAGCAAATTTGGTGTTATTCTCAACGCCTCACTTTCCTTTACTCCACACATTCCGTTAATAGGCAAACCTTGCTATTTCTAAATACTCTACATTATTACTAATTAGAGAAATGGAAATTAAAATACCTATGCGGTACCACTGCATACGTATCAGATTGTCTAAGAGAACAAAAAGTGAAAATGATCATTGTTGGAGAGGTTATGGGAGAATTGGGACATTAATCCATTGTTGGTGGAGTTGTGAATTCATTCAACCATTCTGGAGAGCAATATGGAACTATGCTCAAAAAGCAATAAAATGATCATACCCTTTGATCCAGCAATAGACCAATAGGTCTATATCCAGAAAAAATCACAAAAAATGGATACAGTTCCACATGTTTCAAAATATTCATAGCAGCTCTTTTTGTAGTGGCAAAGAGCTGGAAATTGAGGGAATGCCCTTTAATTAGGGAATGGCTGACCAAGTTATGGTATATGAATGCTATGGAATACTATTCTAAATGAAAACAGGAATGGTCAAACTCTAGAGATACAAGGAAAGAATTACAGGAACTGATGCTGAGTGAAGGGAGCAGAACCAAAAGAACATTGTACACATTAATAAGAACATTGATGGATACAGCTCCTCTCAGCAGTTCAGAGGGCTGGGACAACCCTGGGAGACCAGATACGGACAACGTCATCCACATCCACATGTAGAAAACAAAACAAAAACAAAACCAAAAAAAACATACTACAGAATCTGAATGAACACTATATTCACTTTTAAAAATTTCTCATGTTTTTCCTTCCTCTCCCATGATTTTATTCTTTTCCCTTAGTCCTAATTTCTCATACGGAAAATGAATAATATGTAAACAGGTTAGACACAAATGTATACGGACAACATTCAACAGTTTGCTACTGAGGGGAGTGGGGGTGGGAATGGAGCATTGAAGAAAATTATATAAATATGCATGTGGATGAATGTTGAAAAACTTTCATAATATGTAATTGGGACAATAAAATAAAATATCAATAAGAAAAAATCTTGTTATTTCTGCTGCCACATCTCACCAGTCCTTCCCTCTTCCCACACAGTCACCACCACCATGTTTCATCACCCTTTCCCTGGTATATTGCAGTGACATATCTATTGGTATCCCAGTCTCAAGTGCTATTGTCTCCTTCCATTCCCTGATACCATCATCGAATACAATCAGGGTTTAGTTTTAGAGGCACCTTGAGTCTAAATTTTCATGAACAAGAACCAAAATGCAAACAATGCCTGTTACATAATAGACATTTAATAAATCCTTGGTGACGGATGTAGTGAAAAGCCTCCTTTCCCAGAAACTCAGATTTTTACAGTGGGAGTGAGGTGAACTTTTGTGCCTCACCTTGATGATTGATTGATTTAGCTGCAAAGATTTTTAAAAAACATTTTCTTTTATTAATACAGGCATGAAGGCTCTTGTCATGGATGTGAAAAATCTTGAATCTGCCAACTTGCCATCCAGGTAAGACTAGCTGCCAATTCAAAGATCCCATTTTCTCTGTCCTTGGACAGAAGGGGTGAGAAAAGAAGCCTTTCTTGAGTATTTCTATTCCGAACTGATCAAAGACAGAAAAACAGCCTGCTGGATACCTGACTTCCTAATTAATTTTTCTGTGGTAGCAAAAAGCTAGAAATAAAGTGGAGGGATAGTTACAGGTGGAAGATTGAGCATCTTGTGGCATAGGGATGTAAAGAATTCAGAGAAACACAAAGCCACCATTATAACCACAATATTCTGTGTCAGTCACAGTGTTGTTTTACAAAAAACATTAAGAAAAAAAGGAAATGAACAACAAACACTCAAAAGAAGTCAGACAGAGTAATTGGAATGACCCGTCTTGGTCCTACAAGATAGTTTGCCCTTCCTCAGTCATGGGGGCTTGAGGTACAGAATGCTGACTCCGGTCATATGTCATTTTTTCATAAATTCATAGATTTCAATCTAGAAGAACATCAACAGTGTTATGGTTCTTTCTCCCCTCATTTTACAGAGAGGGAAACTGAGTAAGGGAAATCAACTGAGTTGTCTGTGGTCACCCAGGTAGTAAATGGAAGAGTTAAGGTTTGAAATCAGGTTTTCTGCCACCAAATCTGACTTGTTTGTTTCTATCCACCCCACCACTGTCTTCCCCATTATGCGTTTTGGGGGTTTCTTACCAGGCAATGGAGTTAAGTGACTTGCCCAAGGTCACCCAGCTAGGAAATTATTATCTGTGGTTGGATTTGATTTGGGGTCCTTTTTGGGGTCCTCTATCCACTATGCCACCTAGTTGTCCCTCCCCATCATGCTTAGGCTTAACATTAAAAAAACTTGTTATAAGAGAAGGATCAGTGATTGGCTTTTGAAGGAGATGAAGCTTTATCTGAAAATGGTCAGAAAGTGGAGGATTAGATTTGTGATGCCATTCATATGGCGAGGTCCCTGGTGAAGAAAGTCCCTTGCCAATGCAGATCAACACCTTCTCTGCATATTAGAACACTGCCCCGCTTAACTGGAGGGGTAATTGAATTTCTCAAGGGGACATGTCTAATATTTCTCAGGGGCAGGACTTGAATTCGGGGCTTGGCCAGCTCTTCATCCACTCCCTCTTCTAGAGAGAACTGGAAAATCAAAACATTTGGTGGTGGGGGGAAGGGTGCAGACTGGTGATTTTTTTTAATTGCTGAAGGGAACCTCACACATGGAAATTCCTTCACTGATGAGTGAGAACTGCATCTGTAATATGGATATTTTCTTAGGCCCCCATCTAGTGCTCTGCAAGAGGGAGAGTGATCTGCCAACGTGTGACAGAAAGGAGATTGTGGTCAGGTCTTTCTGCCTCAGAGGCCAGTTCTGCACCCACTGCCCAGCACTGTCTCTCAGTTTCCATCAAACTTAGTTATGGATGTTTCCATTGCTAATACAGTAGTTGATAAGAATAATACAGTGTAAGAAATAATAAAAAAAAAAAAACCAAGTCCACTCTCTGAAGATTTTTTACAGAAGATGTCAGATAAGGGACACAGAACCATGGGCTGCCTGCCACACACTTGTAACAAACACATTGATAATAAATCTCCTCCTCTTCCAGTCCACAGGGAATTGGGTATCGTGGGAACGGACTTTTTTCTCCTCATGTCTTTATAGCTCTAGGAGAGACAGTGAAATATTTTGTAGATTTTTTGACGTGTGAGAGAAAATAATTTTATCATATTCAAGCAAAAGATTTCTGAAACCAAAAACATCTGAAAGAATATTCCTTTGTGCCTTCATCTCTGAGAGAGCCTTGGGTAGGGAATGTGGTGAATGGTTTGGGCTTTCTTGTGGTACAAGAGAGGGTTCAATGAAGGAAAAGTTTAAGGGGGTAAATGAATGGAGTATGAAAAAGAAAAGCAAAAATCACATCACTATTATTTGTAATAGCTAATATTTATTTAGCATTTTGAGATTTCCCAAATGTTTTACATATACATGATCTCACTTGATCTTCCTAATACCTCTGTGAGGAAGATGTGATGATTATCCCCATTTTGCAGTTGAGGAAACTGAGGATAGGAAGATTAAGCAACTGACCCAGGGTCACAGGGATAATAAGCTATTCCAAATTTCCTACTGTGGGATTCCATGGCACCAATGAACCTCCAAGAAAGAAAAGAATGTGTCAAATGTCTCAACCACTAGCTACATGCTTATTTTTGGTCAGGTAAAGACCTTTTTTGAAAATTCAGAATGAGATCTAGGTCCTGGTTCTGACACTAAACTCACAGAATCATGGGATACTGCAACACAAAGGAACTGTGTGATCAGAAGGATCAAAGGTTATCTCCTTTAGTCCCTTCATTGTACAGATAAGGAAATTCAAGTCCAGGGAAGGGGAGAGACAAGTTCAAGAAGAGTCTCAACTCAGGTCTGTGTCAGTCTGTGTCTATCTATTTCTGTCTCTCTCTCTTTCCCCCTCTCCCTTTCCCTCCTAATCCAATTTCCACTAAAATGTGGAGGTCCTTTTTCTCAAGTTGCTTTTGCCAAACTACCACTGAAGGCTGACAGTCTCAGTGTGGGTAGAGTCCCAGATGAATATTTGTGCTTGTATCAGAATTGATCCTTCCTTCATTCCTCAGACCTTCTCAGGGTAACAGCCTTTCTCCACCTTCCCCTGAGTCACTGAAGATAAGATAGCCCTATTCCTTTATGAAGCTAGGCTCTTCCCCCTCATTCCCTCCCACCTTTTCCACGATGTCATTCTTTCAGTCATTTCCTCTCTCTCATAAACCTTCAACCATTACAGGTTTTTTCCCCATCTGCTTGAAAAACAAAATACAAAAATAAAATACTTAAGTACCCAAAATTCTAAAAAAAGGATTGTCCTGGACCTGCTTCTTAGTCCTCCTTTCTTCTCCTTTTTAGAGCACTGACCTTGGAGTCAGGATAGGAGTTCAAATAGAGCCTCAGACATTTGACTCTTACTAATTGTATGATCTTGAGCAAGTCACTTAACCCTGATTGCCTTGCATCCAAGACCATCTCCAATCATCCTGATTCCTATCTGGCCACTGAACCCAGATGGCTCTGGAGGAAAAAGTGAGGCTGGGGACTTAGCACAGCCCTGGCCCTGCCAATACAGTTCATGTACTTGTCATGATGCCACCTCTCTTCTTTGAAAATGAAGCGCAAACATCCTTCTCCTATTTCTCTTCCTCTTCGTCCCCTCTCTCTCCTCTCTTTCCTTTCTCTTCTCTCTGCCTCCATCTGCCTCTGTCTGTCTGTCTCTCTGATCCCCCCCCCTCTCTGTCTCTGTCTCTGTCTCTGTCTCTCTGTCTCTCTGTCTCTCTCTCTCTCTCTCTCTCTGTCTCTCTCTCTCTCTCTCTCTCTCTCTCTCTCTCTCTCCCGCCCTCCTCATGGGTTTAACCAGCATCTCCATGTGCACAACTCTCAGATCTACATACTTATCCCAGTCTCTAATACTGAGTAATCTTACATGAAACCAATGTTGTTTTGGACATTTTAAACTAAATGTCTCTTAAGCATCTCAAAACACGTTTCAAGATTTTTCTCTTAAGAACCCATCTGTTGGGGAGGCTAGGTGGCATAGTGGATAGAGCACTGGCCCTGGAGTCAGGAGTCCTTGAGTTCAAATCCAGCCTCAGACACTTAATAATTACCTAGCTGTGTGGCCTTGGGCAAGCCACTTAACCCCATTTGCCTTGCAAAAAAAAAAAAACCCTAAAAAAAAAAGAACCCATCTGTCTTTGAATTTTCCCTATTTTTCAAAGACATCATTGTTATTCCAAGTTCAAAAGTTTTTTACTTGGGGGTTATCCTTCACTTTCATCTAGCTGTTCAATCATATCTCTCATTCCTTTTACTAGTAGATTTCTTTAAAAATGTGTCTATAAGAGCACTGGTCCTGCAATATGAGGACCTGAGTTCAAATTTGACCTTAGCAACTGAGTGAGTCTGGGCAAATCACTTAACACCAATAACCTCCCCCCAAAAGCTTCTACACTTTGGGAAATAGGATAAACAGTTTCCAAAAGACAAAACAGTCCATCCTTCTCTCTGAGTCCATTTTGGGCTTAGTTCTGTCTATCTAGAGCATTTGTCTAATATGTTTTCAGTGGACCAACACTATGGGTTATCCCATGCAATGTCATAAGAATGATGTGTAAGGAAATGCTCCCTTTATATATCCAGTCAAATCCAGAGATGATCCCAGCCTCCATTCCCTCATTGTAGCTCAGTGGAAAGAGCCCTGGATTTAGAATTGCAGGACTCAGGCTAAAATCTCAATTCTGCCACTTAACTATGGGTCTTTAGGCAAGTGATGTGTACTCTCTCTAAGCTTCAGTTTCTTTAGCTGTAAAGTAAGAGAGTTGAACTAGGAGACAGCTGACTTCCCTTCAACTTGGGATCTCTGATCCTATAACCCCCTTCCATACCAAATCTCCTATGATCCATTTTTAACTGGAGCATGAAATTAGTGAGGGGGGAGGATAGACTCAAGTCAGAGTAATAAATAGTTTTAAATACTATCTGGAGGAGTTTGGGTTCTATCCTATAGGCAACAGGTTTCTTAAGCAGGAGGATAGATGCTCTCACAACTATGCTTTAAGAACATCATTTTGGCTACAAATGAAGGATGAATTGTAGAGGGGAGGCAGAGAGACCAATCAGAAGGCTATTGCAATAATCTAGACAAGAAGGGATGAGGACCTGTATTCAGGTGGTGGATGTGTGAGCGCTGAGAAAGGAAATAGATGGGAGAAAAGTTGTGAGGGGGATTCAAGATTTGACAAACACTGTTGCATTATTCTCCTGCCAGAATGCAAATTCTTGGGCAGAAGATCTGTTTGAAAGTATAATTTCATAACTCTCCATAACTCTCCATAACTCCATTTGGAGAGGGCTTCATACATAGAAGTCCCCTTAACGTTTAGAAACAATGGTATTGAGGACGGTTGTCTGGAAAATCCAGGCTTCTGGTGGGTGCCTCAGTCTTTGCTAGGAATTATTCTACTTATGGTTGAAACAAAGCCCCCAAATGAGATAATCTGAAGCAGGGTATGGGAAAGAGTGCCTTCCTCTTTTCTGCAATGAACTTCATTGTCCTTATCTTTACGAGAACTTGTCAGTGGGTTTGGGCAGGAAAAGGATCTGACTGAGAAGGGGGCTATGCTTCAAGATGGTCATGGCTGAAATATTGGGTTAATATTTCAAGTGAAGAAAACCCATGCCCTGAGTCAGCCACAATTAAAACATAGATGCAGAGTTAGGAGGGTGCTCAAAATCCATCTCCTCCAACCCCTCATTTTACAGAGTAGAAAACTGAGGTCCAAGGAAGGTCAATATTTGCACAAGATCACATGTGTGTGAAATAATGGCAAAGAATAAACAATGACCAATATGCTCGAGTTGGTCTCGTGTGGAGCTGGAGAATGGGTTAGAATTCTGCCCCACCCCTTACTTACCTATGTGACTTTGTGCAGATCAGCAAAATTTCTAAGCCTCAGTTTCCATATTTGTAAGATGAGGAGTTGCTCTAGATGATTTCTGAGTCTCTTAGAGCTTCAAATCCTCGTATGTCCTAGTCTTTCAAACAATATCAGATAAAATGGCAAAGGCAGATGCTCCATTAAAATGTAGACACAACTCTTGTGGTGGCCTGATGGTGGGAGAATAATGATAATAATAATAGCTAAGATTTATATAATACTCCCTATGGTAGTAGGCACTCTAATGAGTGCTTTGCAATTATTATCTCATTTGATCCTCACAGCAGCCCTGGGAAGAAGGCGTTATTAGTCCCATTTAAAGATGAGGAAACTGAGACCGATAGAAGTTAAGTGAATTGCCCAGCTAGCAAGTGTTTGAAGACTCAAGTCTTCCTGACTCCATGTTTGGAAGCTCCATCCACTCCACCACCAAGCTATCCCAATATACCCATTTTGCTGAGTTTTGAGGCTCTTTTGACAGAATTTTCTTCTCAACTGAATTGATGATTTAAATGATTAAGTCTGTTGGTCTTAACTTTTACGTATTTTTAAAGCTTTTAATATAATTTTAAAATGCAAATTGTATAAATGTTTTCTGTGAATCAAAAAAAGAATTTTTCTCCTCTGCCATGGGTCCATTTGTTGTCTGATTCTGTTTCTGAGATGCTCATCCCCTGTACTATGAATATTCATAAGCCTCACCAACTGTGCACATTTGCATAGGAGGTGATAACTCACACACTGCCTGGCAACTGTCAGAAGCAAAATCACTGTTGGAGAAAAATGTGCAGACCCAGCCAGGGCTGAGTTTTAATGTTTCCGACCAAAATAGCTCCTTCTGCAGGCAGCAAGTGTTAGCTGGGATTGGTACGGGCTTCTTGCCAGCTACCTCTCTCTTCAGCATCTTCCTCATCAGGTTCCTGACAGGCACTTGGAGAAATTCTTTTCCCTTTACAAAAAAGGAATCTAGAGTCAGCCCACTCAGATCAGAGATATTCATCAGAACTCAGTGGGAAGGCATAAGGCTCAGTCTACTGATAATCAAAAAGGCAGTGATTGTTCTCCCTCCTACCTGCAAGGAGAGAAGAATGATGCCCTTTCCCCATTTTAAGGGAAAGAAACCATTGTTTATCCCCAAATAAATCATCCCTCCTTGTTTTTTTTGTGTGTGCTTCAGAATTTCAGTACAGAGATAATAGACTCCTAGAGTTAAAGTTAGAGACCACTGAGTTCAATAGCTCTCATTTTATAAATGAAGAAACTGAGGCTCAGGGAAATGACTTGTCCCAGTTTTCATGGAGATGGTAAGCATCTGAGGTGAGATTTGAACTGAAGTCTTCAGATTCTTGATCTAATGCTTTAGCCACTGTTGGTTTGGGGGATTTTGCATAGGCATTCTAGGTACCTTCTTCTTAGAAGGAGTGGTATCTGCCTCTAGATGAAGCAACGAAAGGAATTTTGAAATGTCAGAGTTTCAGTAAGACCAGAGAATCCTATCTGTCATTGGCCTTAATGCTTTTCCCATCATCATCAACAAAGATTGGTTTTCTGGTCTGGGGTTGAGGACCTGACATGAGTGGGAACCCTACCTAATGGATCAGCCCGTTCTACTTTGGGATAGTCCTAATTTCTCAAGCACATTTTCCTTGCATCAAGCCCAAGTTTGACCTCTTGTACATCCTATCCATTACTCCTGGTCTTGCTCTCTGAGACAAATGTTATTGTCATTTAGGCATTCCACTGTGCCCAGTTTTATGTACTTTGTCCATAGGGTTTTCTTAGCAAAGATATTGGAATGGTTTGCCATTTCCTTCTTCATCACATCCCCTTTATACAGATGATGAACTGAGGCAAATAGCAATTAAGTAATGATTGTCCTTCATTTCTGAAAAAAGACCATAACAATCAGAGTCAAATGACTTGCCCAGGGTCACACAGCTAGTAAGTGAAAAATGTCTGAGGCTGGAATTGAACTCCCAAAGTCCTCATTCTAAGAATACCTAGTAGTTAAGTGACTTGCCCTTAGTCATACAGGTAGTATTTTGCACAAAGACTTTCCTGATTGCAGGTCTGGGGCTCTATCCACTGCCCCACTAATGCCCTCTCTGGGTCAAATCTACTCCATAAGCCAACTGTGATCCTCCAAATATTTGAAAACAACCGTCATATGCCAATCCCTCTCTATGCCTTTAATTCATTAGGGTTAGCACTTCTCCTCAATTCTTAGAACCATAGGTCAATTTTGGAGCTGAAAGGAACCTTGGATATCATTTTTGAATTATAAAGATTTTATTTTGAGTTTTACAATTTTTCCCCTAATCTCACTTCCCTTCTCCCAACCCACACAAAAGGCAATTTGCCAGTCTTTACATTGTTTCCATGGTAACATTGATTCAAATTGAGTGTGATGAGAGAGAAATCAGATCCTTAAGGAAGAGACATAAAGTATAAGAGATAGCAAGATCAGACAATAAGATTTCAGTCTTTTTTTTCTAAATTAAAGGGAATAGTCCTTGGACTTTGGTCAAACTCCAGTTGTTTCTCTGGATACATATGGTATTCTCCATCACAGATACCCCAAATTGTCCCTGATTGTTACACTGATCATCACCCTCATGTTGCTGTTAGGATGTACAGTGTTTTTCTGTTTCTGTTAAACTCACTCAGCATCAGTTCATGCAAATCCCTCCAGGCTTCCCTGAAATTCAGTCCCTCCTTGGTTTCTAATAGAACAATAGTGTTCCATGACATACATAGACCACAGTTTGCTAAGCCATTCCCCAATTGAAGGACACTTACTTGATTTCCAATTCTTTGCCACCACAAGCAGGGTTGCTATGAATATTTTTGTACAAGTGATGTTTTTACCCTTTTTCATCATCTCTTTCAGGGTATAGACCCACAGTGGTATTGCTGGATCAAAGGGGATGCACATTTTTGTTGCCCTTTGGGCATAGTTCCAAATTGCTCTCCAGAAAGATTGGATGAGTTCACAGCTCCACCAATAATGTATTAGTGTCCCAGATTTCCCATATCTCTTCCAACATGGATCATTGTCCTTTCTGGTCATATTGGCCAGTCTGAGAGGTGTGAGGTGGTACCTCAGAGAAGCTTTAATTTGCATTTCCATAGAGTCTAATCTTATTTTCACTGAGGCAAACAGAGGTTAAGGGATTTGCCCAGGGTTAACCAGGTAGTAAGTATTTGAGACAAGTTTCGAATTTATATTATATTTTGAATTTATTTCATATAGACAAGTCCATTGCTCTCACCATTTTATTATCTTAATTTCTTAAGATCGGACCTCTAGAACACAATGTCAACATCCTGGTTGCCCTTTTCTAGATACTCCCAAGTTTATCAGCATTTTTGTTAAAATATGATGCCCAGATATGACTGTAGCACTCTAGATATTACCTACCAAGGACAGAGGCCAGAAGATTTAATGGCTCCTGATTCCTGGTCACTATATTTCTCTTCATACAACCAGACATCGAATTAGTTTTCCCCGCTATCATAGGAAAGTTCATTCAAACCTCTCTTTTTTCAGGCCAACTTTCTCCCATCCTGTATTGGTGAAAGTGATTTTTTTTAACCCAACTGTAAGGCTTTATGTTGATCCTTATTAAACTTCATGGCAGCTAGATAGATAAAGTACTAACTCTGAAGTCAGGAAGATCTGAGTTCAAATCAAACACTAGTTGCATGACCCTGAGCAAATCACTTCATCTGGCTTGCCTCAGTTTCCTCATCTGCAAAATGTCCTGGTGAAAGAAATGGCAAACCACTCTAATAGCTTTGCCAAGTTAACCCAAAATAGTGCCATGAAGAGCTGGATATGATTGAAATGATCAAACAACAAGAAATATCATCTTATTAGGTTCAGGCCAGTGGTCAGATTTTTCAGTCCTGACTCTGTTGTCAGGGATGTGGACTATCCTCAACTTTGTGTCATCTGAAAATTCCATGCCTATGCCATCTATGTCATTATTTAGTTCACTGACATTTAAGGTTATATAGCCTAAGGCCAGTCCCATATATGTGGGACTTCTCCATGGTACTGAATCAGAGATGATCTTTAAAGTCCATGGTCAACTCATAGGGTCTAGTCTGTGACCTGTGTCCACAAAGCATTTAGAAGCCACTTAATTATGTTCTCATCTAGAGGTAGCTAGCTGGAGCCATGTATTGGGTCTGAAGTCATGAGGGCTTGAGTTCAAATATGATTGCAGATACTTCCTAGATGTATCATCCTGGGTAAGTTATTTAACCCTATTTGCCTCAGTTTCCTCATCTGTAAAATAAATTAGAGAAGGAAATGACAAACACTTCTAGCACCTCTGCCAAGAAAACCCCAAATTGGGGTCATGACAACTTGAACATGACTAATCAACTAAAAACTAAACTTCCATCCAACCCAGGTCTCTTCATCAGGGCTACAAGAAGAGCTCTCTCAAATACTTCGTTAACATAGTACACACCCTGGGACTACTATTCCAAATCACCATTGCCAACATCAAAATGGAACTCAGAGGGCAGCATCTATGTATCCCTTAAGTTTGTGAGCATTTTTTAAACTTAAGAAACATTGCCATAATACCTCCCAAGGTTATTAGGACTCTTAAAGAGATTATGTACATGTGGCACTCTGAATAAAGTAAACAGAACCAGAAGAACCATAGAGACAATAACTTCAATCATACACATGGAAAGATCAATAAATCTTTCCATAAAAAATCTTTCAGTAAAAAATCCAACTGAACATTTGGATATACAATGATTAAGCTTGGTGCTGAGAAGACATGAGAGCATATACCTTCCTCTTAAGTGGGACCATAGGTAGGAAAGATTTACTCATTCTTTCAGTCCAGGGCAAAATGTTGGTTGGTTTTGCTGCACTTTTTAATTTTTTTTTCAATTTTTGTTATAAGGGAGGGCTTGCTGGAGTGAGGGTTAGAATAAGACACATGCTCAGAAATTTGTGGGACTCCAAACAAAAAGCACTGGTTAAAAAATAAATCACCTTTTAAATCTTAAAGTATTATATGTGTCTGTTATTAGTAGCAAAAAGAGAAATAAAGTCTGACTCAAAGAAATATGAATTTGTGCTGATTCATGTCAGTGTAATACTAGGGTAAGGTGTCCAAAGATTTTCCCCGGGGCACCAGATTTTGAAGTTGCACAAATTTAAAATAATGATTTTAAAAGATTGTTCATTTTCAAAATGTTTTCTGTTTAGATTTATATTTTGGCTGTACTATGCATTCTTTCAGCAGAAGAGGCACAATCCAACTTAGCACCTATTTAGCAAGAACTATTAGTCAAATGACAAAGCTTCCAGATGGTGCTTGCATTCTCCCAACTAGCAAAACAGCAGGTGCTTTCCTACCTAGCTTGGTCTATTCCCTGGTTCCTATTCCCTACTTCCCCTGGATCAAATTCATCACAGCAGTGGTCTCTCGGATCTGCCAGTTACACTTAGGGCTTTGTCTTCCTCCTAAGATCTTTCTTCCTTCTCACCTGAACTTGGCTTCATTATTTATTGTAATTTTTCACATTCTGAATGAATGAATGAATTAAAATGCATTTATTAAGGACCTGCTATGAGTTAAGCAGGAATTAATGACTCATGAGTATTGACATTGATTTGGGGGGGGGTATTTTTTATACTGCTGTCCCTAGGCATCAAAATTGCTTGATTCAATTCTGGCTCCAAAGATGACCCTTCATGAGGTGAAGGTTATGGAGGTGATCAAGGAGGGTCCCTTCTGTCTTCCTTTCTTCCTCTTTCTTCTACTACTTCAGGGATCTATGATCTTATGAGCCTAAGTTTTCCTTCTTTTACTGATAATCGCAACCCCCTCCTTTATCCTGTTCCCCATCCCTATACATACCTACATATATCATCTTCAAGAGCTGCTGTTGTCCAAATAATTCTTCACCCAGTGGCCACGTTTCCCAAAACTTCCCTAGAATCATAAGCTCAGAAATTCAGAGTTGGAAAAGTTGTCAGAGGTTATCTTGTCTAAATGTTTCATTCTGGGGACCAGGGAAGTTAAAAAAGACTTGCCAAATATCACACAACCAGGGTCAGAGGCAGGACCAGAACTCAGGTCCTCTGACCCCAAAACAAAAACAGATGAGGAAACAGAGGCAGAGAACAGTTAAGTGATCTAGAACCCCAAAATGATATATGTAAAGCTGGAAGGGATCTCAGAGCTCATCTAGTAAAACCCCTTATTTTGGAGAGGAGGAAATTGATGCGTAGGAACAAGAAACAACATTCAAGAATTCACAAGGCATCACACCTCAATGTGAACCAAATCCTGCCACCATGCCTTTGTACAGGCCAAGAAGACCCTTCCTATTCCTCTGTCTTTTGGATTTCTGGAATTCCTTCCAGGTCTATTTCAGGTTCTACTTCCCATGTATCAGTCACTTCTTTATGTGGGATTCTTCTTTCCCAATAGGAATTTCCTTGAATCTAGAAATTTCTGTGCATGTTCTAACCTTACAGTAGAATATAAACCTTCTTTAGGACAGGAGCAGTTTTATTTTTGTCACAGTGCATTAGAATAGGTGTCTTGTATATAGTAGGTTCCTAATAAATATTTATTTCTTGAAATTGAAGGATACTAGGCTCCATTCCAACCAACCTTTATTTCTGGTTACATGGGCCTTCTTGCATTAAATACTCATTGGTAATATGGTCCAGCCAATATATACCTACCATATGCCTTCCATCACTCTTTGGTTCACTCATAGGTCTGGTTCTTTGGACATAGTTGGCCAAGTTTTGTAAGTATATAGTTTAGGCAAGAGGATATTGATTTTTACCACCTGGTTTTCCCATCCAGGAGCTATCTCTGATCATCAAGTGCTGAGTCACTTCTATAATACAACCCAACCCATTAACTCTTTTCTCCCTGAATTCCAAAGCCAGATCACCATCTGTGGACAAGTCTATGCAATGATAGATTAATTCATTGGGCTGCCCATCATGCCCTACTTGGAACAGTCTGGGCAATCTACTTTCTTCATCTACTTGGTTTTTCCTTCATGGATTACTTGGTTAATTTTTCTTTTGAATGGCCATTAGTCTCAATGAAGAGGCCCTTCAGTGTGCTTGGATTGATGCAAACATCAAGATGTCATAGATTAACAGGCGCATCTGGAGGATGCACAATAAATATGTGGTTTCATTTGATTTCCTTTGGTCTCTGTGTCTCACAGATGGTTGTGTGGGTGCCAGCTGTTTCCTGCATGATTAGTCTGATGGTTATTTCAACTCATACATATGGGAGGTGTTAAAATCTCATAGCTGAGGTTAGCTTCTCTATAGCCAATAAAATGTATGAGGCTGGATTTGAACTCCCATCCTCCTGACTCCAAGGTCAGTGTGCCACCTAGTTGCCCTACTTCAATAGATATGTTTCCAATGAATGGTACAGATGGACAGTAAGTCAGACAAAATTAAATGGAAGGAGAAGAGTTGGCAGAGTTCCACTTGGGAATGGCACAGCCTTTTCCAGGATGCCAAGCTGCACCTCACCCAAAATCCCATATATTTTTAAAGAGGTACCTCTGAAAAAATCATACCTGAGGAATCCTGGGCAAGGCGTCTGTTTTGCTATTACTACGCTACTATACTGCTACTATTTTTTACCACAATCAACATGCGTGATGAGCAGGATCAATATTACCTCTGAGGACAGTCAGGCATTCATTTGTCAGTCACTGGGATAACCAGTTCTCTTCCAGCAGGGGGTGGAACCACTGAGGGGCACAGTGCAAAGAGAGCTGGATTTGGAATAAGAGAATCCAGGTCCAAATTGCATTCATTTGCTTCATTAGCTGTGGGTCTTTGGAGATTCACTTTATCTCTTTTGGACTCAGTTTCTTTATAAAGGGGCTTAGATGACATATGAGATTCCCTACCAGGTTTAGATCTCTGATCTTATGATTTTCAATCTCCCTCTGGGCCTCAGTTATCTAACCTGTAAAAGAAGGGGATTGGCCTATATGATGGCTAAAATGTCTACCAACTCTAGGATCTTGAGGCCTACTCCCACTTAGTAATCTTACCTATTGGCCCAGCACTGAGATGATTGACGCCACCTGATTCACAATGCCTTCATTAGTGTGTGTGTGTGCTGTATTCTCAGGAGTGCCAAAAAAAATATTATGCCCAACATATCTCTATCCATCAGGGGCTTTATGGAACCAGGTTAAGATAGTAAGATAATAAGATATTATTATCATATTAGCACAAATTCATTTATCTGATTTCACTGTCATTCACTTTCTCCTCTCTCAAATCAGGATCTTAAGGGTAAACACATGGTTATTTTCTGGTGGGGAAAAAGAAGAAAGGAAGGAAGAGAGGGAGGAAGGGGGGAGGGAGGAAGGAAGGAGGGAAGGGAAGGGAGGAAGGAAGGAAGGAAGGAGGGAGGGAGGGAGGAAGGGAGGAAGAAGGAAGGTGAAATGACTTGCTTGGCTTGGAGTCATTTAGTCAGTTGTATATGTCAGAGGCAGGACTTAAACCCAGATCTTCTGGGATTCAGGACCAGCTTCTAGGAAGTTGTCAGAAGCTCAGAGATAAAATGCCTTGCCTAGGACTCCTCAGGTATGATTTTTTCAAAAGTATCTCTTTAAAAAAATATGGGATCTTGTGTTAGATAGAGTTTGGTATCATGGAAAGGGGTATGCCATTTCCAAATGGGATTCCTCCAACTTATCTTCTATTTAACTCTATGTCTGACTCATCGTCCATCTGTACCATTTATTTGAAACATACCTATTAATGTAGGACGACTAGGTGGTGCACTGACCTTGGAGTCAGGGGGATGGAAGTTGAAATCCAGCCTCATACACTTAATACTGTGTGACCTTGGGCAAGTCACCTGATTGCCTGTTATCCAGAACCATCTCCAGTCATCCTAATTCATAATTGGAGTCCAGATGAGTCTGGAAGAGAAACTGAGGCTGTGGATTTAGCACAGCCCCACCCCCAAATCCAGTTCCTGTGCTTGTCATCATCTCCCTGATGTCATGGTCTTCTCCAAGAGCAAAGGGCAAGCATTATCATCTAATAATGTGCCAGTTCAGTAGATCAACTGCAAGTTATAATCTAGGCATTTTCATCTACTTGTGTTTTCCTGGATGGATTGTTTGGTTTACCTTTTTCCAGTGACTCTGATCCTCATTTGAGGGTACATAGTTCTCTGGGGCTTGATATAATCAGTAAAATGTCACCCTCATACAGGAATTGTTGTGGACTAATGGGGAATGGAGGGGGGAAAAAGAAGGGGAATGATTTTTTCCACTATATAAATCATTTCTTTTCTTACTCCTTATGCTTTTTTCAGAACGTATAATTTCCTTCCCCAAATGACTTTTCTTTCTTTTCCTTGGCACATTTTTATACTCTGTCAAACAGATGACAATGTCTTTTAAGGAAAATTGTTCATTAGGTAGTCAGTAGTTCCCCAGGTTATGCCTCCTCCTAGCATGAGCCGGGCTAATTTAAAAATAGTTTTTACAGAAAGCTTTTATCCAAGGCAAGTTGTTATTCGAAACTGTGGCTTCATATCAGGTTTTTATTCAAAGGGCTCCTCCTGTCATTGGGCTGAAGCAGCAATATAAATAGTGTCCTCAAGTCTCAAAGATAATGACAGCCCTCGGTGTCCTTGGTGCGTGAGCATTTGGAAACCAACTGCAGATGGCATCACTATTATACTAGCCATTAAATGGGATGGAAATCATGCTGCTAAATTAGACTGCTCAAGTGGAAAACCACCTAGCAAATGGAGGGATGGGAAGAACAAAAGAAAGAGAGAAGTCAAGTTTCAGAGGTGACAGCCAGCCACTTACAGTATCATGACTGGAACATGGTAAGTTCATCATCATCAACATCATCATCATCATCATCATCATCATCAACATCAACATCATCATCATCATCAACATCATCATCATCATCAACATCATCATCATTCACCTCTGCATCTAGGAAGACCATGAGAAATGTCACTTTGGGGGGAATCCATGGTTCACCTGCCCAATCCACCACACTCCACTGAAAAAAGCCAGACATCTTTCTGAGCTGCACTGGAGAGGACTGAGGAGTGTGTAACAGGATTCCTGAAAAAGGGTGTCCTATTCAGGTCCTTCTATTAAGAAGTAGATAGGTGGCACAATGGAGAAAATAATGGATTTGAAAATAGATGGGAGTTCAAATCCCATCTCAGTCCATTACTAGTTCTGGGCAAATCACCTTAACCTCTATCTGTCTCAGTTTCCTCAGCACCATTCTTACAATATTGTTGTGAGGATCAGATGAGATAATGTTTATAAAACACTTCACCTAGTAAAAGATGATTTCAAAATGTCTGCTAAGATCATCAGGATTTAGGCTTGGAAGGAGGAGCTCTCAGGTTCCTTCCAGCTCTGAGCTTTGATGAACTTCAGAAATCAAGTCTTAAGTCACTGAATCATAAAACACTTGAAGTTACCTCATAGAACTAGAAAGTGCCTGTTCCAAAGCACATGGACGCTCAGAAGCATTTATGGATTGATTTTATGGGTTAATACATGGAGGTTCACAGAAGAGCAATGGCTTTGTCAAGTTCCCATGGAAAGCTAATGGTCCAGCTCAACTCAACTCTCTGGATGGATTCTCAGATTAGACAATGACCTCCTTGAAGTCAGGGATTGTCTTGCTTCTTGGAAAAGTGAATGATCACTTAGGAGGAGCTAAATACTTATTGGTTGGCTGACAATTACCCTTCATAGTCAAAATGGTCAAAAAATCAATTTTAAAAAAATCTCCATTTTATCAGATGAGGAAATCAAGGTTTTAAGATATTAAAGGCCAGAAATAATTGAGATTAGAACCCAGGTCTTCTGTCTCCTAACTCAGTATTATATCTCTATCTATCCCTATCCCTATCTCTATCTCTATCCCTATCCCTATCTCCATCTCCATCTCCATCTCCATCTCTATCTCTATCTCTATCTCTATCTCTATCTCTATCTCTATCTCTATCTCTATCTCTATCTCTATCTCTATCTCTATCTCTGTCTCTATCTATGGATATGGATACATATGATTTTATAAACTTGTCTTCATGATTTTATGAACAGTTTGCAGAATACATGCAATATGCAGAGGACTATAGATTAATATGCAAGAAGATTTTGAAGGTAGAAGGGGGGAAAAGGGACAACAGGCTTTAAATGGAGAGTTTTAGTTTCATTCCTCAAGGTATTAAATAGCAACTGGAAATGCTGATCAGGGTTCAGTACAGAGCCAGGGTTCAGCTTACACTGTGTCAGTTAAGTAGACGATGAATTAGAGCAGGGAGAGAATTGAGGTAGAAAGAATGATCCAGAAACTTCAGGTGAGAGGTGATGAGGACCTCGGAAAAGGATGGTGGCTCTGTGAATAGAGAGAAGGGGTGATCATCAAGGATGTTTGGAGACAGAAATGACAAGAAACTTGCCATCGAGTAAGATGAAGTAGAACAAAGAGCTGAGGCTGATCCTGAGGTTATGATCCTGGGTGACAGGGGGAATGGGGGCACCTCTTAAGGAAGTTTGGGAAAGGAGAAAGTAGCAGTGGAAGGAGAAGATAAGGAGGATTTCTGCTTGGGACATGTTGGATATTTACAGAATAGGTAGCTGGGCTGGAGTTCAGGGGAGGGATGGGAGCTGGACAAAAAAAAAGGCTAACAAAATTATTCTCATAGTGATGATAAATTAACTCATGGGAACTGATGAGATCACCAAGTGAGAGAATAGAGGGAGAAAAATAAAGGTCACATAACAGAAGAGTCTGCACATCTGGGGTTAGTGAGCATGACATGGAAGCAAAGGAGATTGAGAAGAAACAGTCTGCTGGATATTGGAAAGAGTAGTGCCGTGCCAAATTAGAGAAGGAAAGTATTCAGGAGAAAAGGTGATTATCAGTGGAAAAGGCTTCAGAATAGTCAAGAATGCTAAGGATTAACAGAAGTTATTCAGTTTGGCAATTAAGAGGTTTTTAGTAATTTTTGGAGAGACAGAGAGAGAGAGAGAGAGAGAGAGAGAGAGAGAGAGAGAGAGAGAGAGAGAGAGAGAGAGAGAGAGAAGGAGAAGCCAACAGAGAAAGAGGGACAGAGACAAAGAAAGAGTTAGAGACAGACAATGAGAGAGAGAGAGAGAGAGAGAGAGAGAGAGAGAGAGAGAGAGAGAGAGAGAGAGAGAGAGGTGAAGGAGGGGGAGGAAGGGAGGAAAAGAGGGCAGTTTTTAGATAAATAAGAAAGTTGAAAACTCCAGAAATCTTTCCAATGTCCTGCTGAGCAAATCCGACAGGTTTCCTATCCAACTCTATTATAATTTACAGCCAACAAAGAGAATTGCCCAAGTTTTCCAAATTGATGACCTGCCATATGATGATAAAAGAGAACTTCTAGCTTACTCCTCCCATGCTACCTCACCTTAATGTCCAAGCTATCATTGCTCCTTGGGGTCGCTCTGACCTGAAGCCTTAGTGTCTCCAATATCGGACTCTAACAATGTCCAAACTCCTTTGTAGAGCCCAATGTCTGATCCAGCTCATTCTAATGGCTTTTCCTCCCTCCCAGCCCATCTCTGCTTCCAGTATATTGTTTTTCCTCACTTTGACCTCTCAGGATCCCTGCAATTAAAACTCAGGTGCCTCTTCCCACGCTTGCTCTTTCCTGATCCCCCATCCCTCTAAGAGGGCTTAGTTCTCTCCTCGCTTCCAATATTTCTTTGAATTTACTTTGTATATTTTCTATATTTATCTATGTACATCTCTTTCCAGTAGAAAGTAAGCTCCCTGAAGGTAGGTGGTGTTTAGTTGGAATTTTTTATTTTTGTCTCATCATCGCCAGTGTCTAAATATAAACAGTAGGTGCTCAGCAAAGGCCTGGTGACTGAACTTGGCTTCACTGACAGTTCAAGGGCTGAGTTTCTCAGGAGTTGTCCACATTATATTTCTTTCAGAGCCTTGATTGGCATGACATCACACCTCAAACTGGGTAAGGTCTGGCCTTCCATCTAAGACTGCCAGTTGTTGCCAGGGTCTCAATGTGCTACCGAAGAGTCACACTCTTCCAAATCGACAGGGTGCCCTAGCCTCTCTGCAGTCTGTTGGCACTTGAGGCAGGCCAAGGACTGCCGATGAATTTCCATGAAGCCACACTGTGGAGGCAGCCAGGAGAAAACCTCCTCTATACTGGCTGAATGGGCTTTTGTCAGAAAGAAAATAAGGGGCCTGCTTCCCTGTGGGTTGCTCTGTGGGTCTGCAGCTCCTGAATCTTCCAGATGCCCCAAAGAATCCATAATCTCTCTAGTTCTGTGACTTAACCCAATAGGCATTTTTTATTTTTATTTATTGAAATTGTTTTACTGATGCTTTTTTATCTTTTATTGCTGTCATTTCCTGATACTGCTCCCACCAATAGTAAGACAAAGTATAGATAGATAAGATAGATGGACACATTGACCAGGTCTAGAAGGCATACTTCAACTTGCCAGGAGTCTGCCACCACTATATGGAGAAAGGGAAAAAACTCAGTATTTTTCAAAAGTTGACGTCAAAGTGCCAATGGGTCTTTGAAGTGGTGACACAGCTGTGTCATACCCCACCCAGTGGGGCCCCCAGAAAGTCCCTCAGGCTTCTCAGGCACCAGCCAGAATCATAGAATGGAGCAGGGACCTGAATTTCCCGCAGCCCCTAATTTTTTTGTCTGTGCTTTGCAGGGTGGTTTTAAGACACAAAGGTTTTCCAGACTGTGATATTTGATCCTTCCTCCTTGGAGAAGACAAAATGATTCCTGCAGCTGCCATGGTGAAAAATTAATTGTTTCATTTTTCCATGTCGAGACTCTTTTTCTTATAGGAAAAATACAAGCTGTGGTATTTATTTCACTGCCCCAGCTCATTCTTCCATCATCAGACTAACACAGACATACGGGCAAATAGGATGGGGACCAGGAGCCCCCAGGTTGAGTTTACAGTAGGAGAAAGAGGAAATGGGTTGGCGGAGACTGGGTGCTGTTATTTTTCTGCATGACTTCAGAGAATGGAGCCATATTGTCATTTTGGCAAGCTGCGCTTCCCTTTATGAGATTCAGACCTTCTTGGGTCTGTGTATCCCTGACCTCAGAAGAAATTAGGCAAGGAGTTAAGTTCACAGTTTTACTAAATCCCGAACCTAGCCCAAGCACAATGTGCTCAAGAAATATTTGTTGATTGATATTGGTTATCTCTTCTCACTATCTCCAATAAACTGTAAATTATATATAAATTACAGTCAAGATATTTTAATTACTGAAAGATTTTGTTCAGTCCTGTCTGACTAACCTCATATTTTTTTGGTTTTCGTTTGGTTTTTGGTAGAAATACTAGAACAGTTTGTCATTTCCTTCTCCAGCTCAATTTACAGATGAGGAAACTGAGGCAAAATTAAATGACTTCCCCAGCTCATAGAGCTAGTAAGTCAATGAAGATTCATCTTCCTGACTTCAGGCCCAGCACTTTGTCTACTGCTCCACCTAGGTGTCCACCTGGCAACATTACCAGTTGTTTCTGATCTTAGGGAGAACTCCATGCATACCCTACCCCAAGATTACTTTCCTAAAGCACAAGTCTGGTTTTATTCACTCTCTGCTCAATAAGCCCCAGTGATTCTCTATTATTACCAGGATCAAATATATAATAATTAATTAATATATGAATGTAAAAATATAAAAATCTAAAATATCAAATCTAAAATGTTCTGTTTGACTTTTAAGGCTCTTCACAACCTAGTCCCTTCCGACCTTTCTAGGCTTCTTATACTTTATGCCTCTCCCAACATTCTATGAGTCAATGACTCTGGTCTCCTTGCTAATCTTCACACAGAAATTCGATGGGTGCCTGTACATTGTATCTTGTCCTGGATTGGAATTCTCTCCACCCCCAGCCTTGTCTCCAGAGTTCTCCAAGACTCAACTCAAAAACCTCCTTTCTTTCTTCAGGAGACCTTGCTCAGTTCTCCATCCTTCTAAGACCTTCTCTGAGAAGACTATATGCATAAATTCTGTATTTTCATAGTTATTTACCTGGTGTCCCCTCCTTTACCCATCCTCCTCCTCCTCTAAGTAGGATGTGAATATCTTCAGGGAAGGAGTCATTTTTTTTTTTTGCCTTCTTTGTAAAGCCTCATTGACTATGTCCAAACAAGTATGTCTATTTTGGGATCTTAAATCCATCACCCTCCTCCTCTGGTGGTGAAGAGCATGGTACTCATCAGTCTTCTCCAATCATGGTTTGTCATTATTCAGAACTCTTACATCTTTTCCATGTTTTTATTATTGCTTAAACTGTTCCTCTGGTTTTCCTCACTTCACTCTGTACTAATTCATTCAGGTCTTTCCAGGTTATTCTGAAACCATCCATTTCATGATCTTACAGCACAAGAATTCTCTGGCATATTCACACATACCATTAGCTTTGGTCATTCTTCAAGACATGGATGGTCTTTTATTCTCTATCTCTTTGTCACTAAAAAAAATGCTACTATAAATCGTCTGGTTACATATGGATTCTTTTCCTCTTTCCCCAATATTTTTGGGAGATAGGTCTCCTATTCATCCTTTACACTGATAGTCTTTCTATGGCAGAACTCTGGCCAACTCACTCCCCTGCTCAAAAACCCTTCTTCAGGACTCCCTTTTGCCTGTAGAATAAAATCTAAACTATTCAGCGTGACATTCAAGGTCCTCCAAAGTCTAGCTCTACTTGGCCTTTCTAGCCTTTTGGATTCTGTTCCAGCTGAATTAAATTACTACTTATTCCTAGAATTCGAAATTCCATGTTCCACCAGCTTGTAGTTCCACAAACTGCGCCCCCTATTTTCTTCAGGTCTCTGTCTCTTCATCTCAATCCCTCCCATCTTTTCCAGGAAATTGCTTGATCTCTGTCTGTCTCTCTCTGTCTCCCTTCTTCCCTTTCTTCCCATCCTCCCTCTCTCTGTCTTTCTGTCTCTCTCTTTGCCTCTGTCTCTGTATCTGTCTCTATACCTTTTATGCTGTCTACAAACACTGCCATCTCTCTCTCATCTGCAAAAATAAAACAAATCATGAACAATCCCAGTCTCTGTGCTCTTATCTCTCCTCTTCTCAGTCACTCTACTCAATGCCTCC
This sequence comes from Macrotis lagotis, assembly GCF_037893015.1. Classification (NCBI taxonomy): domain Eukaryota; kingdom Metazoa; phylum Chordata; class Mammalia; order Peramelemorphia; family Peramelidae; genus Macrotis; species Macrotis lagotis. The sequence goes on along the minus strand of NC_133662.1, from coordinate 266,314,117 downwards.
GCTTCATCTCCTCTCATTTTCTTTTTTTAATTGATATTTTACTTTATTTCTAATTCTATGCCATGGTTCTTTTTCAATATTCCTTCATTTGCAAATTTATAAATTCCGCATTTTTCTACCACCCTCCCTTCCCTCCCTTTTCCGCCTGGTGGGGAACAGTCTGGTAAAAGTTGTCCTCTACATTTGTGTTCAACACATTTGCCTATTAGTCATTTCACACAGGAGAAACTAGGACTAAGAGAAAAGAAAGAAAACCATGAGATAGGAAGAAAAAGCATACGAGAAGTTTTAGAAAAGTGAACATAGTATATGTTCAGATTTTTGCTTGTGGGGGTGTTTTTCCCCCTCTGGATGTGGATGGAATTGTCTTTAACAGATCTCCTAGGGTTGTCCCAGACCTCTGAATTTCTGAGAGGACCTGCATCCATCATAGTTACTTCACTTTCTTCTAAAGTTTAGAATGGAAACCCTCTGTAGTCTTCTTTATTACCTCATCATTCAACCGAAACAGCTCTCTTCAAAGTTATCAATGATCTAATTGCCCAATCCAATGGCCTTTTCTCAGGCCGTATCCTTCTTGACATCTCTGCAACCTTTGCCACTTTCAGTCGCCCTCTTCTCTTGACACTCTCTTCTCTCTTGCTTTTATTGTTTTCATTGTCTCCCTCCTATTTACCCTCCTATATGGGATAATTGATCCCTCTTTATCTCTTTCTCCTAGATCTTCATCCAACTCACATCCATGGCTGTTCCATGGGAGCTCTATTCTGGGATCTCTTCTCTTTCTTTCCCATGCTTTCTCACTAAATGAGCTCATCATCTCTCATGGGATCAAAGATTACCTTTATGCAGTTGATTCTGAGATCAGTGGATGTTGTTCCAGTCTCACTTCTGAGCTGCAGCCCCACATCACCAACTGACTATTGGATAGCTCAGGTTAGATGTACAACGACAACTCAAACTCACTAAGTCCAAAACAAAACTCATCATCTTCCCATCGCCACTCCCTCAAAAAGCCCAACCTCCCCTCTTCTGGATTTCCCACCACCATATTCCCAGTCACTACAGTTTACAATCTTGATGATATTCTCAACTCTTTACTCTCAATTATTCTCTGTATGCAGTCGCTTATCCCAGTCCACTATATTCCAAACAAGTCTCATCCATATTTCCTTTCCTCTGGACACATGGCCATCATCCTGGCTCAGGCCTTCATTACTTCACACCTGGATTATCCTTTCAAGAGCCTTCTTGTCAATTGCATTGTCTAATGATTGTCCCCAAATGGAAATGACTTCCTATTACCCCCAGGATTAAATGAAAATGCCTTGGCTGGCTTGCCCCTTTCTACCCTTCCTATCTTCTTATACATGAATCCCCTCCTTTCACTCTCCAATCCATCTACACCCGATGTTCCTTGAGCCCCCCACTCATCTCCTGATGCTTCCCTCCCATGACTCTGCCCTTTTACTAGTTGTCTCCATTCTTGAAATTCTTTCCCTCTTCCCCTTTGCCTCCTGGTTTCCTCTAAGATTTAGCTCAAATTCCACCTTTTGTAGGAGGCAGCTCTAGGTGTCCTCCCATCACCACTCTGCACAAACTGCTACTGCCTTCCCTTTAGGAAGCCTTATATCTACTCTGCATCTATTTTCTGTGAACCTGGTTACTTTGCCATTGTCTCCTCCACTGATGGTAGGGACTGCATTTGCCATTTGTAAAATGTTCAATACTTAGCCCAGTGCCTGGACATAGGTGCAGAATAAATGTTTCTTAATTGCCTGAGCCTGACTCTAAATCCATAATCTTATGACCCTCGGCTGTCCCCTATCTCATATTGGTATCACAGTCCATCTTGTATGAGTCTTCTCTGTTTGCCTGGAATCTGGCTTCCATTATTCTATCACTCCAACCCCAGTAAGTAAATAGTGGGTACTTTGGTTGTGATACTGTAGACAAACAGGATTCCTGAAGCCTTCCCTTGAAGTTTTTTTCTCAGGTTTCAGACTTGTCACCCTTCCCCCATCAAGTGTCAACTCTTCTAACTGTACCAGAGGAGACATTTAGTAATAGTTGGGCTATACCCACAGACACCCAACTTGTAGCCTGGGGAAAAGTGGGGGAGGGAAGAAGACTTCGCATCTCTGCTTACTATCTACTGTTATCTCCTATCCTTTGGGGCCATTCAAAGCTGTGGAGCCTGCTCAGAGACTGAGACCTTGTAAACAATGGCCCTGGTACTATCAGGTCTCTGTGTTCCCTTGGAACTGGAACAATTAGGGAAGTGTGTATTCACACGCTGGTCCAGGAAACTGCTATCCAGCCTCTTCATCTCTAGCACCTCCCCTCAGTATTTCCTATTCTTATTCCTGAGTGTCTTTATCAAAGATTCTGACCTCTATGACTTGAGTCTAGCCACTCTGTCTAACCCAAGGGTGACTAGGTGGAGAAATGAATAGAGTACAGTATTTGGTGTCAGGAAGACTGGAGTTCAAATATCACCTTAGATACTTACTAGCTGTGTGACTCTGGGCATGTCATTCAATCCTGTTTGCCTGAATTTCTTCATCTGTAAATAATCTGGAGAAGGAAATGGCAAACCGTTCCTGTATCTTTGCCAAGAAAACCCCAAATGGAAGCACTAAGGGTCAGACATTACTGAATCGCAATAACTCAGCCTAAATAGGTCAGAATCTGAGATTTGAGTCTCATTCCACTCTAGCCCATACAACTTTATAAAGTGTTAAATACTGGGGGGTTTTATTTTTAATTTTATTTTTCCTGCCCATGAATACTGTGATAAAATAAAAGCCCCTCAAGGTCATTGTTATCCTTCTTTCCCCAGTCTAGTATAATGTCTGATACTTTAGTAGAAGCTAAATAAATGCTTCTTATAGTCAAATGAGTTCTGTTCTTTTAGAAAGTGACATGTGAGAACCCTAACTTTAAAGACCCAGATCAGGGTCCAAATCCCATTCTAATGATTGCTTCCTAGCTGTGTGACTTTGAACAGCTCCTTTACTCCTCATGGATATATTGTTTCTCAGTTTCTTCATTTGAAAACTGAGAGCATTTGACTATATTTCTTGCCAAACTCTTCCTAGTCACTAAAATGATTCTGAAATTCAAATCAAAAAGACATAAAATAGAGAAATAAACCATAGGTCAATATTTCTAATGAGTGCCCATGTAAAATGTTGACTAAAATATCAGTAAAGAGTTTACAGGATATTTAAAGGATTTTGCATTATGAACTGGTTTTATTTATGACAAAAGTACAAGTTTGTTCCAAGATTTGAAATATATTTACATTTATAGAAACCATATTTATAGCAAAAATAATATAAATTACAAGGTGTCCCAATGGATATAATCATTATATAAAATCATTATACAGATACAATGAGTATATGGATATAATGGATACAATTATATGGAGATAGTAATTACATAAATATAATAATTATATAAAATAATTTAAATCACATGATATCCAATTAGATATAGATTTTTAAAATAAAACACAGCATCAAGCCTAAAACATTTTAATAACAAATATAATGGCAAGTAGTGTCTATCTAAAATCAATAGATAACATTAGCCATAATGGTGAAACACCGAAGGCCTTGCCAATACCATTAGAAATAAATCAGGGCTGCTCATAATTACCAGTTAAGTTATTCTAGAATCTTTGCCATAGCAACATGAGCAAAAAAGGAAAGGAAATAAGAATAAGCTAGGGGAAAAATTCTTTTTTCAGATGAAATGTCACTATACTGAAAAAAAGAAAACTTAAAAAGTCACCTGAATACTAGTTGAAACAATAGCTAGTAATGTAGCATTTTATATAGCCATACACATAATGCTACATTACCTTCTCTCTGTATAAACTATATATATATATATATATAATATATATTATATATATATATACCCACAAAATTGTCAGACTATTTTTGGATTACCAACAAACCCTGCACAATGAAATAGAAAAAGAAATTCCATTCAAAATAAATAAAGAATTTAAAATCTAGTGACAAAGACACACATAGAAATCATGTGGACCCAATTTCAAAATCACATTACAGAAATAGATCTAAATCACTGGAGAAATAGAAACTGCTTGGAATGCCAATATAATAAAAACAACAATGCTAGTTAAGAAATTTGTAGATTCAATAATGTACTAAACTACCCATCAATCATTTTATGGAATGAAAAAAATAGCAAAATTTAACTGAAGAAAAAAAAAGGTGTAGAATCCTTTTTTAAGGTTTTTGAAAGGCAATGGGGTTAAGTGACTTGCCCAAGGTCACACAGCTAGGTAATTATTGTTTGAGGTCGAATTTGAATTCAGGTTCTCCTGATTCCAGGGCTGGTGCTCTATTCACTGCATCACCCAGCTGTCCCAAAGGTCTAGAATCCTAAAGAAATCATTTTAAAAGCATGAAGAAGGGAGCCCAGCTATAATAAATATAAAACAATATATTGGAAATCAATCATGATCAAAATTTTGGAGTATTGGTTAAAAAATAGAAAAAGTTATCCCTATAGAAGATTAGACTCACAAGAATCAGAAGAAAACCAATAATGAAACATAAGGTTTGATAAATACAAGAACTCTAAATTGTGAGAAAAAGACTCATTATTTGACAAAGAAATCTGGAAAAGTTGGAATATAATCTGGTAGAAATTGGTTTAGATCAATATTGCATTCTACATACCATAATAAACTCTAAATGGATATATATATGACCTGGATATTAAAGATGATATCATAAGCAAATAGGTGGAATAAGGAAGGAGAAATCATTCACAATCATTCACAGTTATGGATAGGAAAAGAGCCAATGACTAAACTGCAGAGGACCATGGAAGATAAAATGCACAATTTTGGTTACATAAAATTGAAATGTCTCTAGACTAAAACAAAATAAATGAAGTCATCGTGAAAAGGAAAATAGTTTACTGGGATCTTTGCAGAAAAATTTTCTGAAAAAGTTCTGATAATCTAGGTATTTAAAGATATGACACAAATATAGGACAATGGCTATTTCTCAATAGAGAAATGGTCAAAGGTCATTGCTGTTTTGAAAGAAAAAAGCTAATCTACCAACAACCAACTAAAATCATAATCTAAATCATTAATAAAAGAGAAAGAAAAATAAAAATTCCACCTAACATCCTTCAGAATGGCAAAGTAACCAAAAAAAAAAATGGCAAACTACTTCAGACCATACACATAAATGCACTGCTGAGGAAGGACTGTTCCAAACATTCTGGAAAAGAACTCCAATCTTTGTCCCTAAAGTTATTAAACTAAATATATATTCTTTGATTCAATTATATTAGTGCAGCTAGGTGGTGAGTGAATCTAGCACCTGCTTTGGAGTCAGGAGGACGGGAGTTCGAATTTATCTCAGACACTTGCCAAATAAATATAATTAGCTGTGTGACTATGGGCAAATCACTTAACCCTGACTGCCTCACATCCAGGATCATCTCCAGCTGTCCTAATTCATACCTAACCACTAGACCCAGATGGTTCTGGAGGAGAAAGTGAGGCTGGTGACTTAACACAGTACCCTTTCACTAAAATCCATTTCACTTGCTTGTCATGGCACTTCCCTGATGTCATGGTTTTCTCTGAAAATGAAGGACCAAAAAAATATCATTACTACTGCACTTAAACCTCCAAAAACATATACAAAATGTCCCTCCAGATAAAAGTTTTTTTTTTTTTTTAACAATTCTCTTTGTTGTGGCAAAGAGCTAAAAACAAATAATTGGGAAATGACTGAACAAAATGTATAGGGATGGGGTGGCTAGGTGGCACGGTGGATAGAACACTGGCCCTGGAGTCAGGAGTCCCTGAGTTCAAATCTGGGCTCAGACACTTAATAATTACCTAGCTGTGTGGCCTTGGGTAAGCCGCTTAACCCTGTTGCCTTGCAAAAACCTAAAAAAAAAATGTATAGGGATGATAGGAGGGTCAGGCTCTGGGAAACCTGGGCTTATATGAATTGTCACAAAATTAAGGGAGCAGAAATAAGAGAAAAAATTGTACACTGATGGCAGCATTGTAAAGGAAATTAACTGTCAAAGACTAAGAACTTTGGTTAGTGCAAACGACTTCAGAAGACTAAAAATAAATGTATTTCCTTTTCTTGGCACAGAGCTGATGAACTAGTGGTACAGATTTAGCACCATTTTTCTGCCCTACTCAATTACCTTGGCATACTTGTTTGTCACAAGGTCGGATACTTTGCTTTCCTTTTGGTGGTGAGAGAAAGGAAAGTGTGGAGGGAACGTGATAGTGATCCTAAGAAAAGTAAAGAAAGAAAAGACAATGAATAAATCATTAAAAATAAATTAAAGAGGGACAAGTAGGGAGCACAGTGAAGAGAGCACCAGCCCTGGAGTCAAGAGAACCTGAGTTCAAATCTGACCTCAGACACTTGATATTTACTAGTTGTGTAATCTTGGGCTAGTCACTTGTCCCCATTACTCCATTAAAAAAAATTAAAAAACAAATTTAAAAAATAAACTGAAGAGTAAAAAGATGTTTAGAACAAATGACACTGAAGCTGCCATATTAAATTTGAAATATTTAGAAAAAAGCAAAACTCTAAAAATTCATAGTTTATATATCTTTTCAGTTATTCTTTGCATATTGAAATGTTCATTTGCTGACATTTACTAAATGACTATAATAGTTTTAAAAGAAACCATCTTAAGAATCAAGATCTTTCTAACCTACAAATAAATCAAAAGGGACTGAAGCCTGATAAGTGAATCAGAACGATTCTCCCAAAGAATCATTGAATGGCACTACTTTCAGCAGGTGTGTCCAGCAAGTCCTTCCCGGACAGACTAACAATGACCTCTGCAAGTACGCACTTCCAGGGAACTTCAGGCCAACTGCTTTGGCTGGCCCTTGTTGGCAGAGGACCAGCTTTCAATCGGGTATGTGGAAGGTCCACATGTCCGTCCAGCAAGTGCACAGACTTAGAGCTTTTATAAACAATCCGTCATAGGAAAAGGACATGGAGGAGAGGAAACGGGAAACCCATTGAGCATGAATGGATGTTGGGAGTATGAATAGGGCTGCAAATGACTCATGCACAGGCAGAACATGCTGGGTATTGTCTGATGAGAGTTTCAGATGTTAGAGGATTTTTCTGACAGAACAGCTGATATAAATCCACATTAGCCCTAGCTGGCGATTTATTGAGTAGTGATTTATACTTACTGAAAAGGTCAGTATTCCTTTGCCTTGGGGTATGTGTGTAAATATGGACCAGCCTCCCATCATGACTTACAATTTGCTTTTAAAAAATCCCCCCCCCAACACTTTCAGGCCCCAAACGACTTCAAATGCATTTTTTGAATATCCTGTCACTACCAAAGCCTCTCCTCAGAATGCTAGCTCTTTGGAGTGTCTAACACATTGTAGGTACTTAATAAATATCTATGAATTGGGTGTCATTAAATATTTATAAAATGATGTCTATCTTAATTCACCATTTTATCTCAAAGCAAAAGGTAGCTATTATTATAATTAAAACAATTTTATTTTATCTCAGTGGGTAACATTTTTTCATTTTAGCTTAATGGGTAATATTAATTCATTTCGCATGAGAAATAGAATTTAGAGATAGAAACTCATAGGTCAACTTAATCTACCCTATCCCTTTACTGGTGGAGAAATTGAGGCATTAGCATATAGTGGACAGAGTGATAGATGATAGCCAGAGGACCTGGGTTCCAATTCTAGGTACATTATATGCCATAGCCTATGAGAGCCAGTTAAGGGAATACAAGAGGCTTAGATTGATGAAGACTTCATGGGGGCTGCTGAGGGGAAGGACCTACGCTAACTTCAAGTATCTGAAAGAATGAAATGTGGGAGAGGGTTCTTGTTCCTGTTCTTTTTGGTCCCAGAGGGAAGAGGCTGAAACAATGGATGGAAGCTGATGAGAAAGATTCAAGGGAAAACTTGCTAACAATGAGGGCTGGTCAAGGGTGAAAGAATCTGCTGTCTCAGTGGATAGCGGTATCCAAGCAGAGAGCCATGAGTCAGGTCTGGTATAGTATGATTTCTCTTCAGGCTTGGGTTGGACTTGGGTTGGACATAGCAGTGCTATGTCCCTTCCTGAGTTTCTGGTAAAGAATCATTAGACCACACCCGCTTCATTAACCTTTCTCACTACGCTTCCTAAATGGAGTAGACTAGACATAATTTACCCTTCCTTTGTGACTCCGGGGCATCAATGGGAATATAAACAATTGCACCACAATGCTCCCAGGGGAAAGCTGAAGGATGTAAGAGCATGGCCTCCCAATCCTTAAGAGCCCTACAACTATACTTGAGGTCTTTAATCTGAAGTTTATATATTCTGTCTCTTCCTTTTTTTCCCTCAGGCTGCCAGGGTCAGTTTTTTATAGCTCATAAACATGTATTGTCTCCAGAAATCCTCCTGCCCTACTTTTTAACTTACATATTACTATGTCAGTTAGAATTATGCATAAAGTAAGAGTAAATAGGCTCTGAAATTTCTAGGCTAAATGAAGGTCAAAGAGGAATTCCTCTGTGTGGAAACTATAACAGCTTTATGAAATCTGACTACTAAGAGGACTTAGCAGTTTTTATTCCTGGTCATTTTTCTGAGTTCTATACAGATTAGACTATAGAGTAAATAAGGTTTGGAGATGACATTGTATTAAGCATAGGTATGATGCACCAGAAACTACAGAGACCCTAACTGATATACAATGTCCAGATGTCCTGCAGTTGCCAAAACAATCTGCCAAAGAAATGGAGTCCAAACCTTCTCAAACCTGGAAGTCCCTGGCCCCAAGAGGAGTGCTAGATGAGAGAAACAGAGAGTGACTCCTAATGGTTGCCATGAATCCAAGTCTTTATCCGAAACCTCTAGAGTTCCAATCAACTTCTGTGACACAGGACTTGAGGAACCCAGGTCTTGAGGCATCTACCTGGCCTCTATTTGTGCTCTTTCTCACCATCCAGAAAAAGTTATCAGTTCACAGTTGTAGAATTGGAAAAGACCTCAGAGCTTCTCTAGTAGAAATCCCCATCCATTACCCCATTTCACAGATGAGGAAATCAAAATTCAGAAAAGGTAACGCAACTCAGGTCATACACTTCATAAACCTGAGAAGCATGATTTGAACTCAGGTCTATCTGGGTGATCTCTATGCATTGTTAGCTTGGGAACACTTGGATTTCTCAGTCTGAAATTCATGTCCTACTCTAGTTATTTCTGGGGTTCACCATAGGACATCCAGTAAATTGACCCTAACATCATAATGTCCTTTTGGCCCTATTCTATTGTGAAGGACAACAATGATCTCTAAGGGCACTTGAATGGCTGGGAGACAAATGTTTCTAGACATCTCTAGGTTCATAATTTTTTGAAAGGAATGGAAAGAATTCTACTCCTGTAGCTCTCTGGATTTACCCTCTTGTGCTCAGAGCCTACCCGCCCTCCTGCTGTCAATGTATTAGTTACTATTGTTCCCTAAATACGAGTAAATGGAAAGTGTCAGCTCTTATCGACCCTGATCCCTAGATTCATTCACCAAAAGTTTCTCTTCATCAAGGAGTAAGACCTGGAATGTCTATTATAAACTATTTAGTTCAATCCTTGGCTGTACAGATAAGGAAACAGTCAGAAATCAGAAGGAGGATTCAAACCGTTCAAAGTGACTCCAAAGAGTGAGCAGAAGACTTAGGTTTCCATCTCTTAGGTTTATTTAACTGATTATAGGCTTTGGAAGATAGCAAAGGCCTAAAGGTTATCTACTTTAGTTTCTTCATTTAAAAAAAATGGCTCATGAGATCTTTGATCATATCACCTGCTTTTGTCATTCATTATGATGATGATGTCCTTCATTCTTGAAGAAGACCATGCCATTAGGGAGGTGATGCCATGACAAGCACATGAATTTCTCCTCCAAAGCCATCTGGGTCCATTGTCCAGATTATGAATCAGGACAACTGGAGATGGCCCTGGATGCGAGACAGTCAGGGTTAAGTCACTCGTCCAGGGTCGCACAGCAAATAAGTGGCAAGTGTCTAAGGCTGAATTCGAATTCTCATCTTCCTGACTCCAAGGCCAGAAATAAGAGGCACAATGATGTGCTCTAATTTGGTCCAAATTAAGCATTGTTTTCAAAGTGCCACACAAGTTCTCTCTTTTCATGTTTTGCAAGCATTAGGGGCTACCATGATTTTAATGCCATTGGTCATACCCTGGTTTGTCTTGAAGAAGCTGTGGGCATGTCAGCAGTGCTATGTGTCTTCCAAAGGAATAGAATGTGGGGTACTGGGTATGGAACTCAAAGCCTTGGGTGGGGCCAATCCTATGTCACACCGCATTGTGATGTTTCAGTAGGTGTGCTCACACTGACTCTTCAAAAGGTTGAACATTTTCTCTATACATTGTCCATAACTTGTGTGCTGGCCAGTTGATGAGTGACTAGATACAAGCCATGAAAGGAGGTAACTATGGTGGACAGGATGGGAAGCTTCAGCAGAGCAGGTCGAGAGAGATGGTAGGAAGATGGAGGAAATGAAGCTGATGCAGGCAGGAGAGATGAGGTGAATAGAGTTAGGAATAGGGTAGGGGTCAAACATTCCCTCATTTGTATCAAATCAAGTCAGGGATTATTTATCAAGTTACAAATAGCTATCAAATATTTACATATATGGTGGTCTGGCTAGGTCCTGAGGAAGATACAAAGCCAAGATTGCATGGAAGGAGTCATGAAGCCAGAGCCAGACAGGCAGAACTGGTGCTAGATAGTGACGGGCCCTGGATACGGGGACAAGGATAAAGAGTCTGACCTTGCCTCCACAGGTAATAGGGACTGAAGGCTTCTGAGTGATGCAGGAGGCAGGGTAGGAGAGTAGAGAGTGAACTGGGCTTGGGGCTGGAAGATCTGGGAGGAGATCCAGGGTCTCCTATTACTACCTGTTGGATTCTGGACAGTCCCCTTCCCTCTCTGGGCCTCATTTGCTTCAGTGTAGATAGAACTGAATGAGGTCATCTCCAGGGTCCCTTCCAGCTCGGGGTCTATAAGTCTTTGGTTTTCTTTATCCTCATAACTGGACCACATTCAGAGGGAAATCGCAAGCACCAAGTAAGCTCATTTCATCAGGGCAATAAATATTATCTGAATAATCACATTACTCTGACAGGAAAATGATGATGCTTTCTCTCCTAGGATGCTCTCCTGTGCTAGCTGACAGTGATGCCCCAATTATGTAGGAATGGTGGTGACCTCCAGACCTCTTCCTTCCTCTTGCTCTCATCTTCTTTCCTCTGGGATGATTCTCGTCTCAGTCCTTTCTTGTTACAGAAATCAAGGATCTGGGAAGGGTGGGGGTCTGTAGGATGGGACAGAGCAGAGGTTAGGACATTCACACTCCACACCCTACAGTAGGAATGCTCACTGGGCAGTCAGAGGCCCCAGTTTCGAATCCCAGCTCTGCCGTTCACTAACCAACAGCCTGGATGGTAGAGTCAGGATACAGAAAGACAGGCTAGATCTTTGGGATTCTGGTGCTTTACTTCCTGAGGTCTCAGTTTCCTTCTTTGTAATTAAATCAGAGTTCTAGCCTGAAATCTGTGGTTTTGTTGCATGCCAGACCCTGGCATATAACAGAGTTTATGATACATTGTGGAAAGAAAGTGTATAGCTGACATTTCTCCAGAATTTTAATGTGTAAATGTTACCCCCTTCCATCTGACCTTGGTATGATCACTGCAAGTTTATAGATGAGGAAACTGAGGGAACTGAGATGAGGGAACTGAAAGGGTCAGGTGATTGACACAAATATGGGGTTAGGAACTCCATAAAAAGGGAGCTATCCCAAATGGTGCTCTGCAATTTGAGGAGGACCAGTATCCTAACAGCTTGATGAAATCAAGGCAAGTATCACAAAAGGAGTAGCATCTGAGCTGGGCCTTGCAAATAGATCAAGGTTCGTTCATCTGGAGATGATGGAGTTGATTCCAGAAATGAAGAAAAGTTATTGCAGGTGCATGGGGGTAGCATCATAATATATGACTAGTATAAGGGGAAAAAAGTTAACCTAAAAAAACCAGGATTATTTTATTATTTTGTTCATAGTGAGGGAGAGGTCATGGCATAGTTTTCTTGAATTTCAGTGAAGATTTTGCTGAATATCTCACATTACTCTTGTGGAGAACATGGAGAGATGGCCCAGACACAAAGACAGGGATTCAGAGCTGGTTGGAGAGTCAGGCTTAATGTCAATGTGGCAGATCTCCAATGGAGAACCCCAGGGATCCTTTGGGGGCCTCGAGCTATATTATGTATGCTTCAGTGATCTCAACAAAAGACCTTGATGTCAAGTCCATATAATTTACAGCTAACACCAAGCTGAACGAGAAAGCCAGGATGCTGGATAATAGGATCCACAAAGATCTTAGAGAACTGGCCTAAATCTAATAAGATGAAACTCAGTAGGGAACAATGTAAGGGAGCCCTCCTTTGGCTCACGGGTTGGGTTCAGGTTGTAGATGTGGCTTCCTGGTCTGCAAGGCCAGATCTCTAAGACTTCTGACCCTGGACCAACAGTACGGCTAAGACGGGAAGTTGGTCTCAGCTGAAACATCATGGGGTCCTCAGGTTCCTGGTGCAATGTCCTTCCTCTCCTCTAGCTAAGCCTCCTTTGGTACTTGTTGAATGACCTATGACTGTCTCATTTTGTGCCTACACTGGCTCCAAAGAACCTCAGATCAGACCCAGGACGCCCCTTGCACTGGGTGAACACCAGAGGAGAAGGATGACCTTTTGCTTTTCTTTGTATCCCCTGAATTTAGACCAGGCCTGGCAAACAGTAAGTGCTTAATCAATGTCTGACTGACTGATGGCCATTTGGGGGAACAGCTAATAGGAGAAAACCCTCAACTCTGACCCTCACCCTCTCCTCTCCTCAGTCAATAGGTTCAGTTGCCAAAGCTTGCTGTTTCTACCTCCTCAGCATCCCTCACAGCCAATTGGCCATGGTCATGGCCGTATCATAGCCACCACCAGGACCATGATCATAGCGAAGGCCACAGTCACAGCCCATAATCACAGCCTCCACCATAGCTCAGGCCTCATCACTCCTTGCTGAGGCTACTACAGTAGCCTCCTGGTGGATCTTCTGGTTGTAAACTCAGAGGAGAAGGTGGGAATGATTTCTTTTTTCTTTTTTTTTTTGGTCTTGGTGTCATAGAAGGTGTCTGGCACATAGTAGGTCCTTCATAAATCATGGATCTGGAGCCCAGTCATAGGAACCATGGTGGGAGGTGGGGGCTAGTGAAAGCCCTCGGCCAGCCTGGGCTGGGGTCCTGCTCCTGGTGGGGACCGCCCTTGAGTCTCCCTGTGCGGCAAGCTCCAAAAATGTGCTCCTGGAGAGTCAGCCCCCTCCAGATCCTCCCCCCCATCCCAGAAAAAAACAGAGGATAAAGGAGAAAGTGAGAAAGCCTGACTGGAGAGGACGGCCAAGCTAGGCCTCAACTGACCAACTGGAGAAGCCAAAGTAACAAAAAGTTGCTGGTTCTCCCCCTCCTGCCTCCCCTCCCCCTGCTTCCCCCTCCCCCTCCCTCCTGCCTCCCCCTCCCCTCCCCCTGCCTCCCCCTCCCTCCTGCCTCCCCCTCCCCTCCCTCCTGCCTCCCCCCTCCCCCTGCCTCCCCCTCCCCCTCCCTCCTGCCTCCCCCTCCCTCCTGCCTCCCCCTCCCCCTGCCTCCCCTCCCCTTGCCTCCCCCCTCCCCCTGCCTCTCCTTCCCCTGCCTCTGCCTCCCCCTCCCCTCCCTCTGCCTCCCCCTCCCCTCCCTCTGCCTCCCCTCCCCTGCCTCCCCCTCCCCCTCCCTCTGCCTCCCCCTCCCCTCCCTCTGCCTCCCCCTCCCCTCCCTCTGCCTCCCCCTCCCCCTGCCCCCTCCCCTCCCCTCCCTCTGCCTCCCCCTCCCCTGCCTCCCCTCCCCCTCCCCTGCCTCCCCTCCCCCTCCCCTGCCTCCCCCTCCCCCTGCCTCCCCTCCCCCTCCCCTGCCTCCCCCTCCCTCCTGCCTCCCCCTCCCCTGCCTCCCCCTCCCTCCTGCCTCCCCCTCCCCCTGCCTCCCCTCCCCCTCCCTCCTGCCTCCCCCTCCCCCTGCCTCCCCTCCCCCTCCCCTGCCTCCCCTCCCCCTCCCCTGCCTCCCCCTCCCTCTGCCTCCCCCTCCCCCTGCCTCCCCTCCCCCTGCCTCCCCTTCCCCCTCCCCTCGTTCATTCTCTCCCCTCCACGTTTCCCCAGGGTCTGGCAAGGAGGGAGGAGCGTCTATATCCAGGCCCCGGAGGGGGGAGTCAGCAAGCTGCCCCATGGGGACCTAAGGGAAAGCCCCATTCACCCCCTTTCTTTCCCTAATGGAACCGTCCAAGCCCCTCCACTGTCTAAGAACCAGCGCCTCGACGTTAACCCTTTGGGCACCGCAGGGCAGAGAGAGCGTTGTCGTGCCCAGCCCGGGGGCATTGCCAGGCCACGTGGGACAGTTTCCGGGTGGGGGCTGTAGAGGGCAGCCCCAGGGAATGGTTTCCTTCACAAGACCAGAGCCGATCCTTTCTTGGCCCAGGCTCACCCTCCTCTAGGGAATGCCCTCAGCCCTTCTGGGTCTTGGTAACCATCACCTCCCTCAGAAACTCCGTTCATGTGCTCCTTGGGAAGAGGGGCCTTCCTTCACCACCCCCCAAATATCCATTCTCCAGGTCCCTTCCCCAAGTACTTTTATTGTATGTAGTCTCCATAGATTAATCTAGGACCATCTCACCCCTCCCCATTTCAATGGAAGCTTCTGGAGGACAGGAGTCCCTGTATCCCAGCTTTTTAAACAGTGCTCAACATGCAATAAGACTTGAGTGAAAGGTGGTTGCTTGTTTGTTTGGTTGCTGCTCACCAATCCAAACCCTTCTTTTTCCAAAGAAGAAAATGGAGACCCACAGAGATTGGTGACCCCTATGTCTCCTGATTTGGTCTTGCTGAAGGAGTGTGACCTTGGGCAAGTCGTATACCTTCCTGGGCCTCAGTTTACTTCTCTGTAAACCCAGAGGGTGGTCCTAAATGGCCCCTGTCAACAGCCAGGATTCTCTTATCTTGGGTGCGGGTCCCCAGAGGCTCAGGTTCAAGCCCCAACTCTGAGGTTTACTGTTTGTGAATTCAGGCTCTCAGAGTTGCTTTCTCCATCAAAGGTCAAAGGAGAATAACCAACAGTCATTTATTAAATCCCTATTATGTAACCGACATTTGTGCATGAGCTGCAGCGGAAAAGTGAGACAGTCCCAGCCCTTCGAGAGCTTCCCCAAATGGAGGGAAACAGGGTTTACAGAGAAGCAGATCCAGGTTAACTACAAAATAAATACACAGGTGATGGGAAGAGGTCGGGGGAGGCATGGAGACTGGGGGAAGGAGGAACAGGCTCTTGAAAAAGTGGCAAAGATTCAGAGACAGGAAGGTTGTTATGGAAGGGAGAACAGGCCAGTCTGGCTAGAGGGGATGAAGAGAAAACATGTCATTTAGCCAAGTCTGACTTTTCATGATCCCATGTGAGTGGTTTGCCATTTTTGTTCTCAGCTTACTGGACAGGTGAGGAAACTGAGGTAAACAGGATTAAGTGATTTGCCTAGATTCGGGACCTTCTAATTCCAGACCTGGCACTCTAATCACTGTGTTACCTTGCTGCCAATGTAGAAGGGTTTAAATGCCCAACAGAGGAGTTTCTGTTTGATCCTCCAGGCACTAAAGAAGCTTCTGGAGCAGGGGGAGAATAAATGGAACTTGACACTCTCCTTTGTGCACAGGGTTATGGGAAGGAGACCCCTTTATAAATCATATAGTTTTGTGAAACTTGAGCTCCTGTCATTTAATACCATTGCATTTGGTCCCCAAAATTGTTTCAGTGGTTGATGGAACTATTCTGTCACTGCTGATCAGTGGTTCTAAAAATGTTCAAATTTGGGATGAAAGACTTGAATCTTCCCCACCTAAACAATGAATGAACGGGTTCATTTGGATCTTTGAAGGAACTTAAAAGTCACTTAGTTCACCCTCCCCTATCAATTTTACTGAGGAAGAAACTGAGGTTCAGAGAAGAGGGATGGCCAGCCAAACTCATACAAGAAATATGGGACAGATACTAGATGGAAAACAAAGCCCCCAGACTCAAGCCAGGGGGTCCCCAGAACCCCCATATCAGGTCTCTAAGAGCCTTCTGCCCAGGCAATTTTAGAACTTTAACAGGATAGAATCAGATAGCCCTCACAGACAAAAGAAATTGCCACTTCCCAGGTCATCCACCAGTAATCAGCTTCTTACCTAATGCAGATGACCCTCAGAAAGCACATGAGCCTGACCTAAAGTGTGGCAGGGGTGACAATGAATAGGTATTGCACATGGAGTTAGGAGGATGTGGGTGTGAATCCTGTCACAGACTGGATCTACTGTGATCTGGCATAGGTCTCTGTACTGCTCTGTGCTTCAGTTTTCTTTGAGGGTTCAATAACTTCAAAAGTCCTCTGAACTCCCTTCCAAAGATCATTCAAATGGATAGACTGTTCAGCTCAGGTCAGGAAATCCTGAATTCAGATCTAATCTCAGACACTTATTATTTGGCTGACCCCAGCACATCATTTAAGCTCAGTCTGCCTCAGTTTCCTTATCTGTAAAATCGAGATAATACTATCTGGCTCATTGTGACAATTAAATGAAATATAAATATGAGGAGCTTAGTGCAGTGACTGGCAAATAATAAGCCAGGGTTATGCACAGGGTTAGGGTTAGCCATTATTACAATTATCATCTTATTATCCTGGGCTTACTGAATCTTAGATTTGGGACTCCAAGGGACCTCTGAAATCAATTCCTCCAAAGCTCTTAGGGCCCTGACATCTGCAGAGATAAATGACTGGTCCCAGGTCACCCAAATAGTGAGGGGCAAAGTGTCTGACAGGAAGGTTGCTCCACAATACACAGTCATTTCTCTCAACCCCGAGAGCTGTTTGCTCTTCTCATTGGGTGAGGCCACACATCCTGTTACTGGTTTCTCTTTGGTGTCTCTCCTTCAGTGAGGGTGCTCTAAGTTCAGTGACTAATTCTGAGCAATTAGTGCCCTTTCATCTATTATCCAGATCTGAAAAAAAAAAAAAAGGACTCATAAATGTTTTCTGCAGACTTAAAATGCTTAGAACGGGCTTTCGATGGACCCAACTTCTCACTTGTCTACAGGAAGAAAACAGCGAGACAAGCTATCGCCCAAACTTTGACTGCTGGCTACTTGTGAAAGGCTATTTCGAGAATCCCAGGGTTTGTAAACAGTGGGTTTTTTCCTCCTTAGTCTGTTCAGCGTGGGCAGTAGGAAATGGGGCTATTGGTTTCCATGGGTCACTGTAATAATACAGTTTCCTTGCTATAATAATAGGGAAAGCTGGAAGAGTGGAGAATGCCAGTTTCTTGAGAGCAATCAATTGTCTGCCAGAGCAGGGTGGTAAAGAACTCTGAATAACTTCATCCAGTTTGCTTTAAGCACCAACATTTTTAATTCTTGAGAGCCTCCTGAAGCCCAAAGTTTTCTAATAATAGCAGTTTCGGGAAATGGGAGTTAGATTGAGGTGAAAGAGTCCTGGATTCCAATCCTCCGCCTGACATTTTCCAGCTCTGTGGGAGCTAAGACAACAACCTCTCCCAGCCTCCTTTACCTTAACTATAAAAGGAAAGGATTTCACTTGATGGTCACAAAAATTCCTTCCATTTCTATGTTCTCATGAGCCTATTTCAGTGTTTCCAAAGACTAGAGAGATATATTCTCGCTTGAAGCACACAAGGATAGCTTATGAGGCAGGCACTATAGGTTACAGAGCAGTATCAGAAGGGAAATCCTGAACCCAGGTCCTTCTGGCTTCCCTCTTTCCACCACAAACACTTCACTGTATCATCCAATAACCCTCAGAAATAGGATAACTCACAAAATTTATGTAGTTTTGAGTCTCTCAGAGTCCTTTACAGACATTATTATCTCATGAGCCTCAGGACACTCTTTTTTTCCCCCTTGTTTTTTGTTTCTTGCTCAAGGTCCCACAGCTGGGTAATTATTAAATGTCTGAGGGTGAATTTGCACTCAGATCCTCCTGACTCCAGGGATTGTGCTCCGCTTCACTCCACTCTTATAAGGGAGAGGCTATTTTAACTCTTTTTTTAGATGAAGAAGCTGAGACTTCGAAATGAAGTCACACAACTACTAAGTCTTGGAGGGAATTGCACCTAGGTTTTTACTTCAAATGAACCCTTGGCTTATAATCAGGGACCCATTTCACTTTTGGTCATTTGTATTCCCAGCACCTAGTTCAATAACTGGCCCGTACTTACATACTCCACATGCTAAAACTGGGCATAAGACCTCATTGATTGGGTGGTTCCAACCAATAACAACCCGTCACTGTCATTTATGAGAGAGAGAGCCCACCGACGATATTCTACATTTTGTCCAATTATTCGATAAAGCCAGAGGCTGTTGCTTGGGGGGACAAACAGCGGGTGCTTAATAAGTGCTTCTTGAAGAGTCCAGGGAACAGGCGTTTAGTAGCAGGCTTTGGGTTAGCTCCCTGCCCTCGAGGAACTTAGAGCTTCCACACCGGGAGACCCAGAAGGATCCCAGAGAAGTAAATATGGGCTGTGCACCAATGCTCAGGGAAGGAGGGCCTGGAGAAAAGAGACAAGGTTTCAGGGAGAAGACACAGCCGCAGTGGTGAAGATTTGCTCAGCCCTCTCTTTTTGTTATCAGAAAAGGGCAGAGTGGGAAAGGCCAACCAGCAGCCCCCTCTAAGCCGCCAGCCCTCGCAGGACCCCCGGAGAATAGAGACCGGAAAAGAGAAAACAAAAACCTGACTCCTTGGGGACCCTCCCCTTTATCTCCGCTCCCCTCCCTCCCAGGCAAGCCCTGCTTTTCTGGAGCAGCAGGGCCGGGTCTTTAACTCCAACACCACGTGGCCAGAGGCCGGCCTTGCTTTTTAAAGGGCTGACTCCCGGGGCTCTGGGCCGCCTGTTTTGCCCTCCCCAAATAAACAGCCTCTCTGGAATTATGACCTAACTCCCCAAACTCGTTCCTTCTTCGTCAAGAGCGTCCAATGGCATCCGTTTTCTAGCCCCACTCCCTCTGAGTCCCGGGGACTGAGAAGGCAGCCAGGGAGGAAATGGGAGCCGAGGCCCCGAGTCCGCATCGCCCCGGCCTAGCTCGAGGGGGACCGTGAACTTGGAGCCCCGTTCAAAGGGCTTGGCGCAGGAAATGCGCCGTGGAGATTGGTGCCCCCACCCCCCTCCACCCCCGGCCGCTCTGCTCTTCCTCCGGCTCCATTCATTGCAAATAGCTCAACTGTTACTTCGGCAGGGAAAGAATTGGGAGTTGGGTGGTGGAGTTCAATGGAGCTTAATGGGATCGGGCCGATAAGCTTAAAGCAAACCCCGAGGCCCGAGGGGAGGGGAAGGCAGTCACTAATTGGCCCCCGCAGCCGCGAGAGGGGCCGGGACCGCCGGGGTGCTGACAGAACTGCTGTTTGCAAAGGGGATTACTGACCCTGCACCTGAGACCCGGCTCGGCTGCCTGCCTTCACAAAGTAAACCGGAGGGGTTGGGGGGCGGCCTGCGCACCCCCAGTCTGGGCAGACAGACTTTGGAGCTATTTTGGCTCTCTTCTTTCAGATAAAAGAAACTGAGGCTGCGAAATGTAGTCACACAGCTACTGAGTCTCGGGGGGGGGCATTGCACCCAGGTTTTCGGAGTGGCCAAGGGTGGGCACGGGTCAACCCTCAGCCATTGGTCAAGCAGTATTTCTTCGGGGCCCTGGGGGGGCTAGATTTAAAGGCTTCTGACCTGAGGCAAGTGACTTCAGTACCTGGGACCCCAGGGCCCTGACCTGGAAAAGGGCGAGGCTGAAGTTCCAGCTCGAACTCTAAGGCTATCCCGGGGGTATTTTGCTTCCCTGTCTCCAAGCCTCAGTTTCCCCAAAAGAACAGTGCCTAGAAGTTCGGGGCAAAGGATTTTGGGGATCTGAGGACCCTGGGTCAGAGCTCCCCGTCATTTGCCACGGATAGGGCGCTGGACAGGGCAAACATTCATGACCCCGGGCCTCAGTTTCCCCATCTGTAGAATGTCCTCTGCCCTCCCTCATTTCTGGGAGCCAGGCTGTGCCTACGGCAGCTGTGTCCGCGCGTGGGTGAGGCGTGTGCGCGTGTCCCACACGAGCGTGTCCGCGCGTGTCCCGGCCCCTGGGGCCCCGGGCGGGGGCCCGCGCGCACGTGTCTGCGCGTGTCTGGGTGCGGAGCGGGGAGTGGGCGCCCGGGCCCGGGGCTCTCCGCTGCCATCTGAGGAGCGGCCGGCGGGAGGTGCTGTGTCCCCTCCCGCGGAGCCAGGAGGCGGGCGGGCGGCCCTATAAAGGCAGCGGCCCGCGGCCGGGCCCTCAGTCTCTGGGAGCTGCCCGGCGGCCGGGGTCGGGATCCGCAGCTCGGCCAGCCCAGCCCGCCCAGCCCGCCCAGCCCGCCCAGCCCGCCCAGCCCGCGCCCCCAGGTAAGGCTCCGGCTCGGCTCCGGCTCCTCTCCCGCTCGCTCGCCGGGGCCGGGGAGGCGGAGCAGGCGGAACCCTCGGATCGCTGCTCCCACCGGCCCCGGCCGGCGCTCCGGGTCTCCTGTCCGCCTGTTCCCGGGCTGCGCCAGCCCCTCCGCGGAGCCCCAGGCGCCCGTCCTCTCTGGAGGGACAGCTCTGCCCCGGGCACGCCCCCAGCCCTTCCCCCGTGCTGCCTCCCGCGGCCAGCAGTCGGGGGCCCGGGCACTTTCCGAAGTTGTTTGCCCCCTTTGTTTCGATCTGTGCCGGGAGGGCTCCTGCGGCTTGGCCAAGGTGGGCTCCGACTCCGGAGCAGCCCCCCCCCCCCCAACAGAGGGCTGGGGATAAAGGTGAGGCGGGGGGGGGGTCCCGCCACCCCACTGGGGGACCTAAGGATGCCCGGGCTCCGTCCTCCTAACTCCGGGAGGACTCGCCGGGGGACTCGCTAGGGACTGGTCACACACAGTCCGCTTTGGCTCTAAATGCAGCCGGACGGGCAGGAATGCGCCTCAGTGGCCCTAGAGGCTATTCCATCCCAATATTTTACAGCGGTGGAAACGAGCCCCCCGACGGTAAGTGACTTACCCAGGGTCACACAACTAGTAAGCGACAGAGATGGGATTTAAACTCCCGTCCTCCAAGCTGAGCTTTCTACTGCATCCCGGGATTGACTAGAACTCAGGGCAGCACCCAGGGATGTCTTGAATTCGGGGCTTCCATGGGTCTGGGATGTATTCGAACTCAGGACTTTGGAGCTGGGCGTGTTGTAGCAAAAGCAGCTCCAAGTGGGCATGGCAGCCCGTGCCCAGCGCCACCCCCGCCCGCGGCCGGCCCGCAGCTCTTTCGCGTGGTGACTCTGCCCCTAGGAGCGCCCAGCCCCGGCTGCCAATACATGAACAAAACTTGTGTGCACCGAGCAAGGAGAGTCGGGCCGCTGAGCTTTCCCCAAGGTGGCTGCGCCCCAGGCCAGCCCAGGGAGGCTGTGGAGCCAGACAACTGACAGGAGGGTCAGGGATGGGTGGGCCCGAAAAGGGGCCCTTGTAACTTTGGGGGAGAATGGGGAGTTGTCAAAAGCGCTCTTCCCCGACCCCTCCCCAGTCAATGGCTCACCACCCGATAATTGGGGTTTAAGGGGGGAGCCAGGGCCTCCCTCACTAGGTTTATGGCCCTTTGAAGATCCAGACCCTGGACCTTCTTTTCTTCAGCCTTGCAGAGGGAGTTGGGCTAACTTTGGTTTCTTTCTGTTCTGAAAGTGCAGTGGCGGCCTTTGTGTCCCCCTTTATTTATTCCTTGGAAATGTGGAGATCAAATGGGCGGCCTCGAAGAGGGAGGAGAGAGCTGGCTGCTGGGCTTCACTGATCACTTTTCTATAGCCTAGGAAGGGACGAACACCCCTCCCATTCCACAGACTTAAAGAAGTGGCTGGAGGGCCTTTCTCCCTCTTCTAAAGCAGGATTCTGCTGGGGGCTGGGGGAGGACTGGGTGTCTGTCTTTGAAACAACTTAACCCTTTTATTTCTCCCCTGTACATAAATGCTTGGCTGTGTGGACAGGCTATCTATTGTATGGGTATGATGCTGAAGCAGCTGCCCTGGAGACCAAGAGCCAAGGGTGGGGGGGCACCAGGAAATGGAGCAATCCTTGGGTTTTGGTGCCAAACTGATAAAAACCAGATTCGTTCCTACCTTTACACACACACACACACACACACAGACACACAGACACACACACACAGACACACACACACACACACACACACACACAAACACATTCCAGAGAGCATGGTGTACCTGGGTCAGCCAGGAATGCTGAACTGGGCTGTAGACTCGATTTGAAACAGCCCTGGGAGAGATGAGAAGGTATTAGGGTCTCCTAATGAAGCCCAACCTTGGGAGGGAGAGGAGAGAGCTTGGGGCTTTCTGGATGCAGAGTCCCTCCCTAATCAGGAACAGTTGGGTTTTGTGTGACAATTGTAAACTGGGAGGGGAGGGAGGCTCCTGTTTCCAGCTAGCCTCTGGGGAAGCCAGGGAAAATGGCTCTGAGAGGCTTCTGAGACTGGCCGAGCAGAGGCTTGAACTCTTTCTCAGGGATTTGCCTGGGTTACAGTCCCAATTCCTGACTCTGTTATTTTAAAAAAAAAAAAGACATGCCAAGCAGCCATGCCAGCTTCCATCTATGGGAGATGGATCCAGATGCTGTCTGGGTCACTCACTTCTGTGACTATCTTAGGGGAAGTTTGTCCTCTCTCTAGAGAGGGGCTTGCCTTTCAAGGTCCCATTAGTTCTCCTTCCATGATCTGTGATGCCAGGGTGCAGTGCCAGTTAACTTTTAGACCACACTTTAGACTGGACCCCTTGAGGAATTTATTTTCACTGCTTTGTACAAGAAAAAAAGACTTTGCAATCAAGTTGCACCTCTGTTCAGTGGTGCAGCTGAGGAGACAAAGGTTGTTTCTATAGCAAGGATTTTAAAGGTCAGGAAAAGTATATAGCCTGGGGATACTTACTTTCTCCCTTTCTCTTTTTTTAGGCATAAAAAAATGGGGCCTGGGGGAGGGAGGGACAGAATTTCTTGGCTTTGCAAACTGGGTTAAGCTGTGAATGTTTGACGCCTTTGTTACCTAAAAGGGGTAATTGAGAATGACTTCTCAATTAACCAGTTGATGCTATCTGGAAAGCAAAAGGACTTCCCCTGGCGAATGGCAGAATGCTTGGTCTTCCTCCTAGGTTTGATAGGAAATGACTCTCTGTTGACCCCAGTGAGGGCGAAGGGAGGCCTTGGTTAAAGGTTCTTCACTGGGTGGAGTTGGGGTGCAGAGCTATCTCCCAGAAGCTGTAAATAAGCCACAATGGGGGAGAACACTGATAAGGAAGTCGAGCCAGGTGGCCGGGCACCCTGTCTGCCTCCTCTCCAGCTCTTGCACACAAACATCTTTCCAGCGAGTCCTTGGGAGAAGCAGTCTGGTCCAATGGGAAGTGCTCTGGGACTGGTAACAGAGGCCCTGGCTTCAAATCCTCCCCGGGTGAACTTGGACAAGTCCCCTTGCCCAGCGAGTGACCCTAATTGCATTGCCTGGGAGGTTCCTTTCAGCTCTAGGTCTCTGATCCTTGGTTGAGTGATAGCATAGGTTTATTAAGTGTCTGCTGTACATTGTGTGAAATGCTAAGGATATGAGTAAGAGAAAAGAAAGATGAGCCCAGCTCTGGAGGGTGGCCTGGGGAAGGGGCTGAGCTGGTAAAATGCCTTTTCCAACTAATCTGGGGGAGAATTAATCCCCTGGCTAGCCTGCCAGGGTGGACAGCAGCCTTTCTTGTCAATGCTGTCAGATCCAGCTAGTCCCCCCTTACCCTCCCCCCCACTCCTGTCTGCAGTGTGGGGGGCATCTGTGCACAATAGACTGATCAGGTTTCTGAGTGTTCCTCAGATGATGCTCCGGCCAAGGACTGGGGTGGGGGGGGCAGGGGAGGCAGCAGCAGCATCTTCTCTAGGTTTGTGGGAAATGTGCCTAAAGCCCCGGGGAGAGGAGGGGTGCTGGCTCTGTGTGAATAGGGGTCAAGGTTTATTTATGCCCCTGTGGTCCCTGGGCAGCCCCTGATTTACATGAAACAAGCTTACCCTGGGTCATTCCTGAATGCAAGGGGAGAGCTGCATTGTTGGCTGGGGAAGGAAACAGACCACTTGGCCCTGCTTGGACTGCAGGAGCAGATGGCCCAGGCTGCCCGATGCACCTTGTACGCCAGGGCCATATTTGTGGGCATGGATTTCCAACAGCCTTGGGAGACCCGGAGGCTGCCCCCAGATCCTGTCTCCTTGGGTTTGACCAGTCATTCCTTCCCCAGTGAGCAGTCGTTCAGCTTCCACCGTCTCTCAGACGCTGAGCTCTCGGGCAGACAGACAAAAGAAAGGGAATGTCTACTCTGAGTGAGACACAACTTGTCGAACACTTTGCCAATCTTCTCTCCCTTGATAATAAATGTGGATTTTAAAAAATGTGCTTCCTGACTCAGGCAAAGGTAGGCTAGGCTCAGTTTGTGAAGGTCTGAGCATGCTAAGCTCTGAGGTTTCTATTCTACCGCTTGGGCAATGGGCAGCCATGGCAGAAGTCAGGGATTTGCTCTGCCTGGCTCCAGAAGACACAACTGGGAGTGATGGAGAGGAAAATTTGAACTATTTTATGGAAGGCCAAATGTCCTAATAATTAGATGGGGAACAGAAGGAGGAGTTTGGTGTTCTAGCCTTTGCTGGACCAGTCGGACCAGTCAGGAAGACCTCGGGTTCAAGGCCTGCCTTGGACATATTGCTGTGAGACAAAGGACTCCCTCCTCTGCCTGAGGATTGGCAGTGTTTTTCACAATCATGATCGACCTCATCAAACTAGGAGAGAGCAGGAATGGGAAGCTTTGGCAACCTGGGGAGGGCTGGGGCCTGAGCAAGGGTGGTAGGGATGGGCCAGACCCCAGAGGAGGAAGCTCCTCCTATACCTGTGGCATCTTCCAGAGCACACGGGCCTCTAAGGCCTTCTGTGAATGTGCCAAATTCACCAGTTATTCCTGGGAGCATCCTGAGGGTCTGGCAGGTGTTTGCCCCACCTGCTCCAACTGGAAGGAACCTTCCTATTCTCTAGTCAAACAATCCATCGAAATCTTTTATTAGCCACCTGCTGCAAACCAGGTGTCAGAGATCCAACCCACTCACCAACAGGATTTATTACTATTTATGACTGCTGGGTCCTGGGATGGGCACTGGAGAAAAAGGAACTATTTCTCTGCCTTCAAACAGCTTCCAGTCTACCTGTAACTTCTGGTTGACTGGAAAAACAAAACGATTGTCATTGTTTACATGAGTCATTTATCCCTTAGTCCAATCTCTTATTTGACAGATGAGGGAAACTGAAGCTCATAAGGGAAAGGTAGCTTGCCCAAATCACTCAGGTTTTCAAGGGGATGAGATTTTCATCTTTATCCTCTCAGTTCCAATCTACACGCCTTTCCCTGTATCTCACTGCCTCTTGCCATCATCAAACTCCATAGATTTGAGGAAGAGATAGTCATCTGTGTGTGGGCAGATGTTGTAGAGTTCCATGCTTGGCCTTCTGGAGTGCCCACCACAGGGGCATGAAGTCCTTCATTTGGGGATACCACTCTTCTTCCCACTTTTTTTTTTTTTTGGTTTTGGTTTTGGGAAGGCAATGGGGTTAAGTGGATTGCCCAAGGCCTCACAGTTAGGCAATTATTAAGTGTCTGAGGCTGGATTTGAACTCAGGTACTCCCGACTTCAGGGCTGGTGCTCCATCCACTGGTCCACCTAGCCGCCCCTCCTCTTCCCACTTTGATACACATGCAAGATCTCTGGAAGGAGACCATGAGAAGGGGACAGGGAAGGTTAGGTTTCTATAGCAAAGATGTACAATCTTCATCTTCATCCTCAAAATATTTGAACCTGGGATTTAATGCCCACTCAATCACTTACTAGGTTGGTCACTGGGGCCTCAGTTTCCTCCTTTGTTAAATGTTGAATTAAATCACCCCAGAGGTCCTTGGAAGCTCTAAATCTAGGATCCTGGAACCTGGTCACTTGCCATGTGACCTTGTGCAAGGGAATTCCAATTTGGAGGCTTGAGTTTCTTCCTCTGTAAAGCTGTAAACTGGTCTTACTGACCTCTTTAGTCTCTTCTAGCTCTGTGATCTCGGTACCTTATGTTTCTAATTGTAGATTCACCATCTAGGAGGTCATAGAGGGATACCTATCTCAGGGGAAAGAGAGGATTAGGGGAAGAACAGGAGCCATTTAACCTGAGGTTTATAGATTAAAAACCAAGTTTGATAAATGAATTTCAATTTGACTGATTTCTTTTTTTAATATTATTTATTTTCTTTTATGGATTTTAAACATTCTTATGAGAAAAAGGGTCCATAGGCTTCTCCAGGCTTCCGAGAAGTCCATGGCACACCAAAGGTTAAGAAGCCTGTGAATGGAGTCATCGTAGCACATGAAGCATCAGTCAGCTACCTGTTTATAAGCCAGAGGGAAATCAGGATGAATTAAACCAGGGAGAGGAAGACGTTGGTCAGGAACTCTGTTCCCCATCATGACCCCAATTCTGTTCTGATATTCTATGGTATTGTCAAAGGATTTCAGTGAAGGAAACCCAGCTCGTCTCCTGAGCTATGGGGCCTCCCAGGTCTGAGGGTCTCCTTCCTCTCATTTGTACCTCAGGATTGGTGGAACTGGTGCAATCTTAGCTATGGGCAAGGACTGACCGACCCCCCCCACACACACACACACCCATTTGGTTCAGTCAAAGGCAGAGAAGCCTTTTAGCTCATCTGATAGAATAGAGTTCTTCCTCAATTGTTCCTCCCTTAGAGTGGGCAACAAATTGACCCAAGAGCCAACAGGTCACAGGTGGATCTGGAGAGTAGGTTTAGTCTGCCAACCCCCCCCCCCCCCCCCAGAGGCAGTGGATAGTGAATTACTGGTTTCTTCCAGCAGAGGGTGATCTAACCTGCTCTCTAGGACTATGTTTGCTAAAGTCTGCTCTGGAGTAGATCAGTTCAGTGTTCCTTCCAACTTGAACAGCCTCTGCCTGCCTGGCTCCCTCTCTCCCTCTTTCTTTCTCTCTCTTTCTCTCTCTCTCTCTCCCTCCCGGCCTCTCTCTTTTCCTCTCTGCCTTAATGTCTCTTCCTTTCTCCTCTTTCTGTCTCTGCTCAGTCTCTGCCTCTCTCTTCAAATGCACTCTTTAACTGGAAAGTATATTGTATCTCAGATTCTTCACAAAGCATTCAGGAAATGGTGCATTATCCCCAGGCTCAGTGGAGACTGACCCAGTTCTCAGGATTGTTGCTAGAAAGGGCTCTCGAGGCCGCCATCTAATCTAACCTTCCAGAGTTAGGGAAGGGACTTGTTCAAATATGAGAGGGATGCTTGGGATTTGAATCCAAGTCCCCTGACTCCAAACCAGTTATTTCTACTCTGCCCTAACCATCACAGCTGGCATTTTGCAGCACTTTAAGTCCTAAGGAGGAAGAAGATCTTTTAGTATCTTCATTAGGCAGTTGAGAAAAGTGAGACCAGGGGAGGCTTAAGCCACTTGCCCAGAATCACAGAGGAACAAGGATCTAAAGTAAGATTGGACACAGGTCTTCCTTACTCCAAGTCCCCCCACTTTCTCAACTGTACCATTGAGTAGCAACCCCAAATCACTTCACTACCATTTCCTCCTTTTGTTGTTTTTTTGTCCTTTGTCTCAAAAAAAAAAAAAAAACTGACATCAGAGAGATGATGCTATGACTCACTTCTCCTCTAGAGCCATATGGGTTCAGTGGCCAGATATGGGTCAGGATGACTGGAAATGAATACAGTGGGAGACCTGAATCCCAGGGAGGTTTAGCTCAGAATCCAATAGATTGCTCTACTGAGGACAGGATGTGTGTGTGTGTGTGTGTGTGTGTGTGTGTGTGTGTGTGTGTGTGTGTGTGTGTGTGTGTGTGTGTGTGTGTACTCTCTAACTGCTTGTATTGAAATCCTGAAATGATTTTAATAATAATGCATTTTTATAAAAAAGACAGTGATTTTCAATGGAGATTTCAGCTTTAAAGGACATTTGGAAACTCAGGTCTTCATTGGCATATTGCTGATGCTCCATATAATAGCTCTGTGCTTTTGAAAGACAGGATTGCCATTATTAAAAACCAATTTTCTTTTTGAGGGCAGCTTTGCATTTGTTTCCAGAAGGAATATTATAACTATCCCCAGGATAAGAGATCTAGATATTGGATGACTTTTATTTCAAATGCACAGAAGAACAGGAGATGTGATTACGAGGCCCTTTATTTAGGTCTCTATCTCCCTCTCCCTCTCCCTCTCCCTCGTCCCTCTCTCCCTCCCCTTCTTTTCCCCCTCCACCTTGCTGCGCTGTCTGAAAGGACCCCATCCATTGGCTCACTCAGGCCATTGGTGGTAGCGCTAATAGTCTCCAGACTGGAGTGGAAAAGAGGGGGCTGGGGGGCTGGCCTCAAGCAGGCCCAGTACCCTGCTGCCTGACTCCCCACTGTGTCAGAAGATACTTAATGAGGAGAGAGCCAGGCTGAAGGAGGGGAAGGCGAAGGAGGGGGCAGGGAAGTGTTCCTTGTCATCGTAAATAATTTTTTTTGGCACAGAATTCAGTGATTTACCAAATCAAATTAACATTGCCCAGAGGGCAGAGGCAGAATACAAAACAATTACTTCTCAGTTCTCCAAGTCCCTTCTCCCCCAGTGCCCTCGGGTTTGAGACCAGAGAAAGCTGGCAGCCACCCAAAACTATGGATGTCTGTGATGGAGAGAGGGGGGAGTAATGAAGAAAGGAGCCATTCCAAGATAATTATTTAAAAAGAAAAAAGCATTAAGATGTCTTCTTTCCTGATTGCATGCCATGTACACCCTGCCTGGGAGCCCCTGAGCCTCAATTTCCCCCTCAGGCAAATAAAGGGATGGGATCAGATAACATCCTAGGTAATTTTCAGTTCTGAACTATGATCCTATATAATGGCCCTGTTGGCAAAGCAAGTCCTGGGATTTACTTCATCTTCTTAGGGAGACTTAACTGAGTCTATGGTTTGGGTCTTTTGGACTAGCAGAATGCTGTTGAACTTGGGAGTCACAGGCTCTGGACTGCAAAGCTGGAAGGGACCATGGAGGTCTTAGATCCCAATCCCTTCATTTTATAGATAAAGAAACTGAATTCCAGAGAAATAACTAGCTCAAGGTCATACAATATGTCCTGGATCAATTTTGGACTTAGGTAGTGAGACAGAGAGGAGTGTAATGGTTCTCAGAGCACTCGACCTGGAGTCAGGAGACTCATGTTCCCGAGTTCAAATCTAACCTCAGACATTTCCTAGCTGGGGAGCCCTGGGCAAGGCACTTCACCCAGTTTGCCTCAATTTCCTCTATTAAATGAGCCTAGAGAAAGAAATGGCAAAGTACCCAGGTATTTTTGCCAAGAAAATCCCTAATGGGGTCACCAAGAGTTGGACATGACTGACAACAACTGTGAGCCAGGGATCGTGCCAGAGTTTCATGGAGATTAACTATTTGAAGACTCTTTGGATAATAGAAATAAGAGCTGAGATTTTCCTAAGACTTGATCGCTTGTAATGCTCATTTTCTATATAACCACATTTTTATCCTCACAAAGCTCATTGAGGGAGATTATCACTTGCATTGAACATAATAGTAAATCGGGTCACACAGAGTGTGTCTGGGACAGTATTCCAATCTTAGTCTTTCTGACTCCAGACCCCAAACTCTCTCCACAATGCCTTGGGGTGGGGGCAGAGTTCCCACATTAGAGCAATCTTCCTGCTTTGCAAGCAAGTCATTAATAAAATGAATATCTCACTTCTATGTTAGAAAGATCTTAGTCCAAATCTCAGCTCTGCTGGCCACTAACATGGTGAGGTTGGGAGGGAAAGTCACTTCCTTTTCTGGTCTCAGCTGTAAAATAAGAGGTTTGCACCCAATGACTTCCAAGGCCCTTCTAGATCATTGACTCTGATTGACCACTGGTGTCATATTTAAGCATTTGCGCCTGGATACTTTGTCCTTAAAACAACTGTTTAAATAGTAAATGAAGCAACAGACAATGACTGGCTCACAGGAGGGCTTCCTGAAGTCACTCATTTCTCCCCAAAGTCAGAAATGTGCACCTAACACCAAGCAGGATGGTTTCTTACCATGCCTTACATTTTGAGCATTTTCCCTGGATTCTTCCTAATTAGAACTTGAGGGTGGCCCAGAATCCAGGACTTGGTTTCCATGTGAATGAGGAATTCAGGGCTGGAGGTTGCCATTTGTATTTTTTATTCAATGTGAATCTGAGGTGGAGTTTGTCAAACTTGTTATTGGAAGTCTCTGGCGGCAGTAATCTTGGGCAAGATAACTTGCCTCCAGGAGGGGTCCCCTATGCAGAGAGAGCACGGCATCATCTGGGCTGTGGAAGCAGAGCAGGGGCCCGACAGCGACCTGGCCCATCGAGTGTTCGGCTGATTTCACTCCCAGGGATCACAGCCAACTTGATGAGGTCATAAGCATCGAATACAGAAATAATAATAATCATAAAACCCACACAGCAAGTGGCCATTTCTTTTTTGGGGAGGACAGATTAATTTAGGCTCAGCTACGTGTTGTTAATTTAGATCAGCTTTAATTTGCCTCCTTTTTCTCTCCTTCTCTATCTAAGTCAGGGTTAAATAAGTCTTTAGACTTTTTATTTATTTATTTTTTGAGTAAATAAATGTAAATTCCTTGGAGGGACCAGACACCCCCCCAGACCCCACCTCTCTTTCCCTCCTCCCTTCCTTCCCTCCTTTTCTTCCTCCCCCTCTCCTTCTTTCTTCCCTTGTTATTTTCTCCCTTTCTTCTTCCTTTCCTCCTCTCTCTCTCTCTTTCCCTTCTTCCCTCCCTCCTTCTTTCCTTCCTTCACCCCAAGCATAGTAGCTGGCATATAGCTCCAGATTAATAAATGATTATTAACTTATTTTTCTGAAGTTTCCTGAAAACTTTGGAATGTGCTCTCCACCTCCCCACCTCCCATGAAGATAGGGACCGTTTCCTACTTTTCTCTCTTTTTGTTGGCACCTGGAACATAGCAAAAAGAATTCTTTAGGGGCAGAAGAACCCTCATTCAACTGACTTAGTGAACTTTGACTTCAATTTCTTTATCTGCAAAATGGGAGAGTTCAGCTAAATAAGGCCTCTATGTAGTCTCTTTCCTCTCTACATGTATCGAAGCTGCTGAGAAGATTTGTGTTGTGTGCAAAGAGAACTTTGAAACAATTAGAGTCCCCTCGAAAGGGCACTGGCTACCTCAGGAAATTATAGGTCATATGACTATACTTTGAGAGCTGAAAGGGATCTTAGAAGCCATCCAGTCTAACTTCCCCTCTTTACTTATGAATAAACTGAGACCTAGAGAGGGGAAAATAGCCTGCTTATGCTCACACATAATGTAAGTGGGAATGGGTTTCACCTCACTAGAGGACTTGAGAGAGATTGGATAACCCTTGGTCTGGGAGGTTGGAGAAGGCATTCTTGATCAGGTCCAGGCAGAACTAGATGGTCTTCGAAGTTCTGTCTGATGCTGATATTCTGTGATAATCTCAGATAAAAACCAGCATCTGCAGGTGAAGCAAGAGAAGCATACCATCAATATCAAAATAATTGTCTTTTGGTCTCTTCTCCAGGTCATCTAGTTGGATCTTTATCAGTCATGGATCCATTCTCTTTTGATTACTCTGAACCGGGGAATTTTACAGACCTCAACTGGACATGCACCAGTGGAGAATGCATCACGGTGGATACTGTCATGTGCCCTATCGCGACAAGCCGAAGCGTCCTGTTATATATCCTCTCTATCTTTTATATTTTCATCTTTGTAGTTGGCATGATCGCCAACTCTGTGGTGGTCTGGGTGAATCTCCAGGCCAAGACAACAGGTTATGAAACTCACCTGTACATCTTAAATTTGGCCATTGCCGACCTGTGTGTGGTTATTACCATTCCCATATGGGTGGTTTCCCTGGTCCAGCACAACCAATGGCCCATGGGTGAGCTTACCTGTAAGATTGCTCACCTCATCTTCTCCATCAACCTCTTTGGCAGTATCTTCTTCCTGACCTGCATGAGTGTGGACCGATATCTCTCTGTGACCTATTTCACCAACACCAGCATCCACAAGAAAAAGGTTGTCCGCCGGCTCATCTGTATTCTTGTGTGGCTAATAGCCATCTGTGTGTCACTGCCAGATGCTTACTATCTGAAAACTATCACCTCGGCAGCCAACAATGAAACCTACTGCCGGTCCATCTATCCAGAACACAGCATCAAGGAGTGGCTGTTGGGCATGGAACTGCTCTCCGTGGTCCTGGGTTTTATCATCCCTTTCTCCATCATCGCTGTCTTCTATTTCCTACTGGCCAGAGCAATCTCAGCCTCCAGCGACCAGGAAAAACATAGCAACCAGAAGATCATCTTCTCCTATGTCATCGTCTTCCTCATCTGCTGGTTACCCTATCATGCTGTGGTGCTCCTAGACATCTTCTCCTTCCTCCACTTTATTCCCTTCAGCTGTCAACTGGAGAACTTCCTCTACACGGCTCTCCATGTCACCCAGTGTCTGTCCCTGGTGCACTGCTGTGTCAACCCGGTACTCTATAGCTTCATAAACCGAAACTACCGGTATGAACTGATGAAAGCTTTCATCTTCAAGTACTCAGCCAAAACGGGTCTCACCAAACTTATAGATGCTTCCAGGGTATCAGAAGCAGAGTACTCTGCCTTGGAGCAGAATGCCAAATGACCAGGGAGTTCCACCCCCAAAGATATCACTTGGAACTTCTGTACTTGACTTTCACTGAGTACAAAGGAAAGCTAAACCCGCTTCCAGTTGGATGGAACCCATTCCATCAAGGTCATCTGTTTGTTTCTTCTCGGTAACTATGGATGTGGCCAGCCCCCACGATGGAAAAGGGAAGTTTTGCATTCGACAAAGCTTCCATGTATCCTGTTATATAACTTGCCACTGCACTGAGATGGCACTGAAGGAGAAAGTGAGTCTGGGGACTTGGCACCGCTGCCCCCTCACTTAAATCCGAAACATTGGCTAGCCATGTTATCACCTTTCTGATGTCCTAGTCCTCTTCCAGAATGAAGGACAAGTCGCATCTGCTGGAGATGTAATACTTTGATTGAAGATGCCGTAAAAGAGCGCCAGACTTCTCTGGATATTTTATATGATGTATTTAAGAATGAAGACTTTTTTATTTTCTGGTTATCAGTGTACCTTAATACATTGCATTTGAAAGTTAAATATATTTTTATCTTCTATTTGGAGTATAAAGTGGACCTGTGTATTCAGAGTGCTGTAGTTGAAATGTTAGCATGGCATCATTTTTGACTGTTCTATGACTAAGGATGATTTTCATTGTTAGCTGGAAGGAAAATATATGTATATAAATATCTATCTATCTATATATATGTTGGTCTCAATTGAAATGTTTTATTTACAATAGCTTTATATATGTATGGTGGTATATACCAGCATGGGGCATGGAACATGGACTGTTTGCTTTAAAATATAGCCTGTGGCATGAAAACAGTATTGTAAAGGTAGAGTTAATACAAGACTTTGGATCAAATTGGTTAGATCCACAGAAGGAGCAGAAAGGGCTAATGGCAGAAAGTTCTATTTGTAACTTATTTTTTAAAATAAAAGTCTTTGTTCCAAAGGCATCTGATGATTCTGGTTTATTTGGGAGAGGGGAGGTTAGGGAACTCAAACAGAAAGACTAAGTCAACTGGGAGACATAAGGATCCAACTCTGCATTGGGCTTGCATTTTTATTTTTATTTATATTTATTTTTACACATGTAGCCATGCCAGCATCCCCACTTGCCCTCTGCTGCTGTCATCCATTCCTATAACATGGACTTAGGGATGTTAAAAAGGACAAAAAGAGTCAGTATCATGTGATAAGAGATAGGGATCAGCCTGCTCTGGAAGAAGACAACCCAGAGAGTAGCCTTCTCCATTCCATGATTTATTTGTGTGTGTGTGTGTGTGTGTGTGTAGTGGAAAGAGTAATAGATTTGGAAGACAACTCTCTTATTTAATATCCTGGGGAAACTTTATCAGGTCAAGCTAATTTGGCCCTTGGTGATGTGATGTCCCAGATAGTCAGTCCCAAAGGTACGATTCAAACCAGATCTGTCGACTCTAAGGCCAGGGATTTTCTACTAAACTCTCCTGCCTCTGAGACAGTAAAGACATCAGACATGGTACCTGCTCTTATGCGGTTTGTACTTTCAGGAGAAGGGAGTTGATATATAAATAGACAATAGAATACTGATTCAGAGACCCCAACGGGTTCCCAAGACATTTTTGGGTGATCCACAAGGTTAAAACTTTTTGTAGTAAATGCTGCCATTTAAATTTCCAATAGAGTAAAGATCACTAGATATAATCACACAAGAGCTCTTGGAGGGGAGGGTGTTTAAGAGTAGAAAAGGATCCTAAAACCAAAAAAGTTTGAGAACTACTGTTCTATAGTAATGAATAGCTGTAAAGCAAGATAATTGCACATAGTCAGCCACAAAATGAGGTAAGAGAAGCTAAAGATTCCTTTCAATATTTTATTTTTTTTCTTGAATTACTTTTTAAAATACCTTCTGACCTCATATTATATTTAGTGCTTTTAAAAACTTTTGATAAATTGGTATGATTTGGTTTTGCATCACATACATTTCTTCTCTCCCCTAATGAGGTCCCTTATAGCAAAGTAGGGAGAGGAGGATATAGTTTGGTAAAAACATAGAAAGATAGAACATTACTGAAGCATTTCCTATGGAGGCATTGTATGAAGCATATAAAAAGAAGCCAATAAGATAGTGCCTGTCTCTGAACAGCTTGCACTCCAATAGGGGGAAGACAACACTTGAAGGGGACCAAAGGGGATGGTGAGGAGTATGGTATGGAGATGATCAGAGGTGCTCTGGCCAAGGTACTGGTCAAGCTTCCCCAATCAGCCAAGTGGACACAAGGGCAAAGTCTAAGTTTACAGTGGTGGCATGAGAGATGAAGATAATGATGGATGTTCAACTGAACATAATAAAATTCATAATGAAGAGGCTACTATGTGCTGGCATTGTCATAAGCACAGAAAGTGTAGGCCACTGTTGATGATGACATTTTGCATGCTCCATTTTATCCACAATTTATTCACAATGCTCTCATACAGCTCCCTGAATATGGGTGATGGGGAAACTAACAACTTAGGGCTTTTCTTTAGGACCAACCTTGGTGATTATTTCCTTGTTTCCTGAGAAGTTAGGCTTCTGGATAGAATTGGAAGATTAGAATGCAAGTCTTAACTTTGCCTCTTATTAGCTATATGACCTCAGGTCACACCCTTATTTTGAGCCTGGGTTTTAGCGTCTTAATCTATAAAATTAGGGGACTGAGGTGGGAACAGTTTTGTGAACTACTGCCAAGGTGAAGGACTGGAGGATGAAAGTTTTTGAGGGCAGGAAAATTTGTAGTACTCTTTTTGACTCAGAGACCAGTTCTCTGCCCTGGTTGCATCCCTGCATCATCTACTAGCTACAACAATATACATTTTAAAAATAGTGAAAGAAAGCAAATGATGAACAATGACCAATCATGACTGGGAGCTGAGATATAGGCATCTCCTTTAACAATAGAGGCAGAAAACAACAGGTGCAGAATATTTTGTACATTGTCAGACTGATAGCTATGGTCACCATTAGTTGGCTTTGTGGAACATTTTTCATTTTCAAGAAAGGGGTTCATTTTGGTGACAGTGGTGGTGAAGGGGACATGAGAAAATAATTGCAATATAAAATCAAAATGTAATAAACCTATTAATAAATGTTGTTCAAGAGCAAAGGGGTTAGTCTTGTGATTCTTCACTCTCATCCAGTTTAAACATTCTAATGAATTTTCAAGTTGGTGTCACTGAGGGAACATCTAGTTTCTTATCTGGGGTTTTGCCGGGAAAAAATGTGTCAGAGAGCAATCTTCTGGTAGAATATTCTTGACCTGTTTTAAGCCAGTATAATCCATCCCTTTTAAATTTTTTTGGTAATGTTTATCTCCTGGGGTTATATGAAAACTTGTTTTACTTCCAGCCCTTGATCCTTTTGTCATAAGATACAGCATGAATCTCAACTCAAATTCACTTCTTTTTCCTGCTACATCCTTACCTGGATTAAAGGTAGTTTTCTTTTTTCAGTGTCCTAATATCAAGAGAATTCCTGGTTTGGCTCCTGCAAGATCCTTGGACTCTTCTCTACCAGCTGGAAAGGGCATTACCAAAGAAGAATCATTCCTGCCAAAATCCTCAAAATCTCTTGGATGATCTGAGGCATCAGAAATAAAATCAAATCATCTATCTATCTATCTATCTATCTATCTATCTATCATCTATCTATACATATACATGTTTACACACACATCACACATACACACACATATATATGTGTATATATATATATACACATATATATGTGTATATCTGTTTTGCTATTTATGGGCTGCATGACCTTGAGCTAGTTTCTTCTCTGTCAGCCAGTCAATGAGTGCAAGAGATACAAATACCAAATCTATGATCCTAGGACCTGGGTTCTAGCCCTACTTCTGCAGGCAAACAGCAGTGTGACCACTTGGGGACTCAGTTCCCCTCCTTGAGCCTCAGTTAACTCTTTACCGAAATGAGGAGACTGGATAGAATGACATCTAAGGTACTTTCCAGTTATCCTAGATCTATGATGTGACATTTTCCTTATAGGGGACCTTTTCTAAAATGCTGGGAGATGTTGATTCACCAAAGTCATTATAGAGGCAGCCGTGGGGAATCAAGAGAACCAGACCCCGAGGAGAGGAGAAGCAGCAAGGTTAGACATAAGGCACAGAGCGTCCAGAAGACCACCAATTTCTTAGCTTTACTAGTCCTGTATGAGTTTCCCCTCTCACTAGCTATTGGATACAAGAATAACATGATCTCAATCTGGAAGATACTTGAATGTCATCTAGTCTATACTCTTTAATTTACAGAAAAGGAAATGGAATCCCAGAGAAGTATAGGAACTTCCCATGGTCCTACAAACAAAGGGATCAGAGGCAACATTCAAATGCTCATCCTTTGACTCACCCAGCAGCTCTCTTCTCCATCTTGGCAATAATGAAGTAGCCCTCATCCGAGAAGGTGCTGTGTTCTATGAGCAAGGCAGAATGGAAACAGCTCAAAGTAAACCTGAGATGTGTAAATTTAGAGAACTCACCACAGATGTTCACATGTTCTCTTTGTGCCCAATCTGCGGTAGAGTGTTCTGAGCTCATATTGGTCTGATCAGCCGCAGTCAGACACACTGTATGTGATCTGTCTCTAACATAGTGATGTCATTTGGCTCATCTTTGATAAAGAAGGACAAGAACCAATCTCATGTGAAGAAAGGCTCCATCCCTGCAGAAGTCCCCACTCCATTTGTAATGTCTAGGCACTTCTTCTCTTTTGTTTGTTTTTGTTTGTTTTTTAAATTTATTTTTCCAATTATATGTATTTTTTCCTGCATTCATTTATGTAAAGCCTTCTTCCTCTCATCCTTTCTTTCCCCTGCCCATGAAAGCAAGTAATCTGATACAGGTTTTACAGGTACAATCTTGCTAAATATATTTCCATATTAGTCATGTTGTGAAAGAAAAATCAGAAAAAAAGGAAAAAGGTTTAGAAAGAAAAGACAAAAAGCAATTTTTAAAAGATAGAAATCATATACTTTGATCTGAATTTAGGTTCCATAGCTTTCTCTGGATGTGAAGAGGATTTTTTGTCCTGGGTCTTTTAGAACTGTCTTTGATCACTGTTGCTGAGAAAAGCTAAACCCATCACAGCTGATCATTAACGGTGTTGTTGCTACTGTGTACAATGTTCTCTTGGTTCTGATCATGTCATTCAGTGTCAGTTTATATAAATATTTCTAGGTTTTTCTGAAACCTGTTTGCCCATCATTTCTTATAGACCAATAGTATTCTATTATATTCATATATCACAAGTTGTTCAGCCATTCCCCAATGGATAGGAATCCCCTTAGTTTCCAATTCTTTGCCACCACAAAAAAGAGCTTCTATGAATATTTTTGTACATGTAGGTCTTTCTCATGATCTCTTTGAGATACAGACATAGTAGTGGTATTTGCTTGCTCAAAGGGTATGCACAGTTTTATTTATTGAGCATTTATCCAGCTTTTTCAGAATGATCAGATCAGTTCACAACTTCACCAATAATGAAATAGTGCATCAGTGTCCCAGCTTTCCTCTTCAATTTGATCTGTTTGCTTTTTTTTGTCATTTTAGCCAATCTGATAGGTGTGAGATAGTACCTCATAGTTGTTTTAATTTGCATTTTTCTAATTGAATGTAAATTAGGGCATTCTTTCATATCACTATAGATAGTTTTAATTTCTTCATCTGAAAACTACCTGTTTATATCCTTTGACCATTGGGGAGTATCCTTAAAAATTTCACTTAGTTCTTTATATATTTTAGAAATGAGGCTTTTATCAGAAACTGGTTATTAAAATTGTTTCTCAGCTTTTGGCTTTCCTTCTAATCTTGGTTGCATTGTTTTTATTTGTGCAAAACTTTTTCAACTTAATATAATCAAAATTTTCCATTTTGCATTTCATTCTGATCTCTTATCTTTTTTTTTGGTCATAGATTCTTCTCCTCTCCATAGATCTGACAGGGAAATAAATGATTCCTTGCTCTTCAAATTGGCTTATGATATCATCTTTTATGTCTAAATCCTGTACCCATTTTGACCGTATCTTAATATAAGGGTGTGAGATGTTGGTCTATGCTTAGTTTCAGCCACATTATTTTTCAGTTTTCCCAGAAGTTTTTGTCAAATAGTGAGTTCTTATTGAAGATGCTGGAGTCTGTGGGTTATCAAGCAGTAGATTATTGTAATTATTTACTATTATGTCTTGTGAACCTAATCTAATCCATCACTGTATTTCTTAGCCAATTCCAAATAGTTTTGATAATTGCCACTTTATAATGTAGTTTTAGATCTGAGCAACTTTTCTCTAGAGTGTTTATTTTGCTCAGTCCCCTACAAGAGATGCCCAGGGGTTCAATGCCAACATTCATGGTAGGGCCCAAATGTTGGGTAGTCACATATGGCTTTCTAGTAAGTGGAAAGTGGAAGG
The DNA here is from genome assembly GCF_037893015.1 of Macrotis lagotis. Taxonomy (NCBI): domain Eukaryota; kingdom Metazoa; phylum Chordata; class Mammalia; order Peramelemorphia; family Peramelidae; genus Macrotis; species Macrotis lagotis. The sequence continues at coordinate 266,274,707 of NC_133662.1, read as the reverse complement.
AAAAAAGCCGATGTTCAGTTCAACAGACAGACACATAGTTAAGAGCGAAAGCCCCAAGGTGAAAACACTGAAGAATGGGGGTAATCAATAGGCTAGTTTGCCCAGAGCAGAGGATGTAGGTAGTTAGGGAAAAATCAAGAGTATTAGGTGGAAGCCAGATTGGAAAGGGCCTTGAGTGTCATGGCAAGAAGTTTGAAATTTACTATGGGGATCCCTGAAAGGATCAAATAAAAACAGATTTGTTCTCTTTAGTCCCAGAGAACAGAACTAGGAGAACTGGACAGAATTGGCAAAGAAATAAATTTAAGCTTGATCAAAGAGTATAACTTAGTAATTATTAGAGATATTCCAATTGTACCACCTCTCTAATTGGTTAATATGACAGCGAAGGAAAATGACAAATATTGGCAAAGATGTGGGAAAATGGGACACTAATACCTTGTTGGTAGAGTTGTGAACCAATCCAACCATGCTGGAGAGCAATTTGACACTATGCCTAAAAGGCTATAAAACTTTGCATACATACCCTAAAATTCGCTCCTGGGTCTATTTCCCAAAAATATTATAAAAAGGGAAAAATACTTTTTGCACAAAAATATTTATTGCAGTTCTTTATGTTATGGCAAAGAATTGGAAATTGAGGGGATGCCCATCCATTGGGGAATGACTGAACAAGTTGTGATATATGAATGTAATGGAATATTATTTTTCTATAAGAAATGATGAGCAGGCAGATTTCAGAAAAAATCTAGAAAGACTTCTGTGAACTGAAGCTGGGTGAAGTGAGCAGAAACAGAGGACCACTGTAGCCAGAAACAACCACATTGTGTGATGATCAACTATGACAGGTTCAGTTCTTTTTAGCCATACTGTGATCCAAGACAATTCTAAAAGACTCATGATGGAAACTGCCATCCACATGCAGAGAAATGATGGAGTCTGAATGCAGATCAAAGCATACTACTTTCACTTCTTTCCATGACTTTCCCCTTTTGTTCTGTTTCTTCTTTCATAACATGACTGATATGAAAATATATTCACATGACTGAGCCTGTATAATCTGTATCAGATTGCTTGCTGGGGAGGGAAGATGGAAGGGAGGGAGAAAAATAATTGCAACTCAAAATTTTGTAAAATATGAAGGTTGAAAATTATCTTTACATGTAATTAAAAAAATAAAATACTATTTAAAAAAATGAAACAAGAGGTCCTCAAGTCCAAGGCTGGGTGCTCTCTTTCTTGTTGGGAATGGTAGAGAGTGTATTCTGATTTGGGGATGGATTGGACGAGGTGGTTTCTAAGGTTCCAGTTAATTTGGAGAATTGGTGATTGACAGTGGGGGCAGGGAAAGGGGAACTTGATAGAGGGCAGTGGTATAGTAGGATGACTGACTCTACAACTCAGGTTAGTGAGGCAGAGAACTTTTGCAGTAGACTGGATGAGAGAATAGAAGAGTCTGAGTGAGGGCACAGTTGTGGAGATCAGATTTCTCCTGTCTCCTATAGTTGCTTCTAGAACATTCCTAGTCCCCCAAATTCCAAAGCTCTAAAAGTGTGATCTTTGGTTGGATTCCCCCTCCCCTCTCACTCCCCCATAAGAGCTTGCATTTCCCAGCACAACTTGCTACAGGGGGAGTCAAATGCATGTCAATCAAGCAGGGACAAGTCCTTGAGAAGGGGAATGTGGGACAGCCCAGATGGGAGCAGTTGTCTTAACATATTACCCCAGGCTTCTCACTGTGTTAAACACTGGCACGCACAGAGCACCTGAGAGGTGGAAGGGGCCTATCCTTTTTGCACCCCTGCCTAGAGAGGGCTTTCGTGCACGAAAGGAGCTCCAAAGTCACCTCCCCATCTTCTCAGTTAAGGCTGTGGTTTAGAAGTCGGAAGTTTCAACTCACTTTTAACTCCTGGTTGATTGGGCCTTTCCTTCCTCATCAAAGAAGATCAAAATGACATCACTGTGTTAGAGGCAAGTTCCAGGGTGTCTGACTGGGGCTGATCAGACTACTCCGTGCTCTGCCACAAGTCAGGCACACACAGTCCACGTGAACGCTTGGGGTGGTTCTCGAGATTGAGGTGTCTCGTTTCCTTTAAGCCTCTCTTATTAGTTATGTAACCATAGGGAAACACTTCACCCTCTGGAAGTCTCAGTTTTGCCATCTGTAAAGTGGGAATAAGGAATTTGTAGTCATCTTCATCCTTGTTCACCTGCCACCCACCCTTCAGAGTGAATCTGCTGCCAAGGCTGGTCTTTTTGCAACCTTTTAAACTGCTCTCACATGCTTGCATTCTTACCTCTGGTCTTCCTCTCCTTTCCAGGCCCTCACCACTCACACCTAGACTGGTGGGCTGGCTGCTGGGCCATCTGCTTGCCCCAACTCTCTTCCCCTACCAGTCCATTCTCGACTCAGCAGTCACAGTGACCTTCCCCAAGCACAGACGACCCCTTTATTCAATGAACTAAAGTGGCTCCTTATTGTCTTCAGGATCAAATACAAAAGTCTCTGTGAGGTTCTTCAGAACCTGGGGTCCTCTTACCTTTCCAGTCTTCTTACAGCTCACTCCCCACCAACTCTTCAGTTCAGAGATACCAGCCTCTCTGCTCCTCTCATCATTAGATCCTCCATTGATTAACTGGGGCATTTTCACTGGCTGTCCCCCATGCCTGAGATACTTCTCCTCAGATCTCCTGATTCTCTGGTTCCATTTCTGTAAGAAAGTCTTTTCTTATTTCTCTTCATTCTAGTATCTTCCTTCTAGGTATTATTCCTAATTGAACTGGAGTATATCTTGTTTGAACAGAATTGTTTGCAGTCCCTTAGAGCAGCGATTGTCTTCTCTCTCTCTCTCTCTCTCTCTCTCTCTCTCTCTCTCTCTCTCTCTCTCTCTCTCTCTCATATCCCAAGCACTAAGCAGAGTTTTTTTTTTATCACATAATAGATAGGCATTATAACCTATTAGGTGTTAGGTCCATTGCTACATACATATGTAATATGGCTACATAGTAAAATACTTACCTCACAGGATTGTTATCAGGGTAAAAGGGAAACATGTCCCTGATGCTCTTTGCAAATCTTAAAATTGTATCAAAACATCAGTTATCATTCTCATTACCATTATTTTTACATTCTTCTGTCCTTTATGTTTGATGGAATTCAAATAGAAACAGACCTGGGCAAAGTGGCTATGTGGTCATTATTCTTTTCTGTATAATCTTTGGAGGACTGTAGGTGGGTGAAGTGATTGGTTTTTGTTGATAATTGAATGAAAGTGCTCATTGCCCAAGGCCCCTCTTTTGTGATGCAAGAGATGGTCCAGTCAATAGAGGCTTCTCCATTTAACATATCCCCCTTCCCTTTCACACAGTGGGGAAAAGTAATTTCCCTGCATATGGATTACTTTCTCCCTTCCTCTTTGTTTTGTAGAAAATAGTTGCTCGCAACTTGGGTTCCTGGAGAAGAAGAATGTCCACAATGTAAGACAGAATAACACTTTTTATTTTGGAGGGTTTTAGTGGTAGGCAGAGTACTTTCTTCATTACAGCTTTGAGAAGAACAAGTGCAAAGGATTGTTCATGTTTTGCTTTTTTTTTTTTTAACAAATGGGGAAACTGAGACTCAGATTGGTGAGAAGATTTGCCCAAACTTACTTAGGCAGTAAGTCCAAGGTCGGTAACTAAGACCCAGGTTTTTTGGCTCTGAGCCCCAACTCTGCTATACATGAATTGAACACCCCCTGCTACAAGACCTCTGATTCCCATAGGGAGGTTCATGGCCCTCCCCCCCCATCCTTGACCTTCAGATCTCTGCCTTGGTTGAAGGACATTTTCAGCCCCACATGGCTAGCCCTGTCTCTGTCAATTATATGTTCAAAGCCACTCACACATGTGGTTGATTGTACTCAGCACATGGAATGATGGCTGGGGATAGGCAGAACTCCTAAGAGGAGGGAAACAGAGAGGTGATTGATGAAGGGGGCAGGAACCTTCTTTTCTGGGTTGCAGCTCCACACAGCAAGACCCAACCCTTGGGTATGAGAAGAACAAAGATTCTCCAAGTTCCTGGCCTCTGGGGGGTCATTCTGGACAGTTCCCTGGACTTTGGGACATTTCACTCTGCCTGGGAGATCACTCTTAGCTTGACCTGAGTGAAGGGCAGAGTGAGGTATCACAAAGTCCACCTTGGGGATCCATCTTACCTGAAAATATTAGAAATACTAGAAAACTAAAACATTGGGAATCCACAAAAGAAAGTTACCTCTGTTCCACTGCCTTTTTAATTACTTTGGTAAACATTTCCCAGTTACATTTTTCAAGAATTTGATGCAAATTTTAACAACTCAGCTAAACTCAGTGGTTTTTTTTTTTTTTTTAGGATTTTGCAAGGCAATGGGGTTAAGTGGCTTTCCCAAGGCCACACAGCTAGGTAATGATGAAGTGTCTGAGGCCGGATTTGAACTCAGGTCCTTCTGACTCTAGGGCCGGTGCTCTATCCACTGCGCCACCTAACTGCTCCAAAACCTTAGTGTTTTAAGGTTTACAAAGCACTTTTCTCACATTCTCTGCGTAAGGCAAGGACTGTCAGTTATTATACCCCTAAAAAGAAAAGGCAACTGTAGTGAGAAGAGGGAAACTAGCAAGTGCCTAGTAGCTGCCACACACTATGCTATGAGTTTTTTACAAACATGTTCACAACTGATCCTCACAATATCCCACGGAAGTGGGAGCTGTGATGATCTCCATTCCCCTGGCAGGGCAACTTGGGCAGGGCCCCACAGCTAGCTGAGTCTGAGGTGGGATTGGACTCATTTGAAGTATGTTCAGCTTATGCTTGATGCTTCTGAACTGGATGGCTATCGAGGTCTCTTCCGGCTAGAGCTATGATCCTGCGATGATAAAAAAAAAAAGTCAATGCTTTCCACCCAGTACTGGTGAAGTAACCACCTTTTCATTCACTCATTCATTCCTTCATTCATTCTATCTGAACAAGAATCTGCTTTACAATAAAACTCTTGGCCATTTAACACTAGGTACCACCATGTAGAAAAGTCCTCTGGAGTCCTTCTCATACCCCCAACCAAACTTATTAAAACTACATTTAGGGAGTGGCCAGGTGGTGCAGTGGATAGAGCACCGGCCCTGGAGTCAGGAGGACCTGAGTTCAAATCCTGCCTCAGACACTTAGTAATTACCTAGCTGTGTGGCCTTGGGCAAGTTGCCTTGCAAAAACCTAAAAAAAAACAACCCAACCCCAAACTACATTTAATGATTTTTGCCAGAACTGATAAAATGCGATATGATGGGAGCCCCAAACAAAACAAGCCTTTTCCTGGGGGCACACCCTCTTTGCTTGTGACACTACAACCTGGGGATTGGGGATTTTTTACCTTCTGGACCATGGAGTGTGACTTTAACAAACTGTGACCCACAGAAAGGGTTTTTGTTTCTGCAGTCCAGTGTGAATAGATGTGTTTATTGCACAGCTCCCAAGGATTTCATGAATAGGGGCTTTTGAGAATCTTATAATACAAGGAGCTTACTCTGTATTCATCTTTCTTTCTAATGGGGAGACAGCAAGAAAACAAACATGTACAAACAAGTTACACACAGGCTAGATAGGCAATAATTAAAATGGGAAGGAGCTAGAATTAAGAGAGATTTCCTTTAGAAGACTTAAAGGAAGCCAGGGAAACCAGTAGGTGGAGATGGGGGGGGGGTCATTTCAGGCATAGGCAACACCAGAGAAAAATGCCCAGAGCTCAGACACGGAGGGTCTTGCTCATGGAACATCCCGGAGACTGGATGGAAGAGTGTAAGAATATTGGAAAGGTAGGAGGGCGCAGTTTATGAAAGACTTTGAAGGCCAAACAGAAATTTTGAATTTTTTCCTGGAACTCTTAGGGAGCCACTGGAGTTTAATGAATAAGGGGGTGATGTGGTCAAACCAGTGCTTCAGGTGAATCATTTTTATTGACTGAATGAAGGACAGATTGGAATGGGAAGAGATCCCAGGCAGGTAGACCCCCATCCCAGCAGCTATTGCAATATTCCAGTAGTGAGATGTTTGAGGGTCAGGCTACCCTGGGGCTTTGCCAGAGGAAAGAGGGGAGCAGATGCCTCAGAGGTGACATGGACAGTCCTTGGCAATAGCTTGGCTCTAGGTAGGGAGAGATAGTGAGGAGTCCGGAATGTCTCCTAGGTGGTGAGCCTAATAGAAGATTGATATTGGACATACTGAGTTTGAGGTGGCCTACTGTACATACAACTGGACTGCCTCCAAAGGGGGTGAGATCTTTCATCACACTGAGACATGAAGACTGGGGTACCACTTGATGCTTATGGTACAGAGGGCATTGCTATTGAGGACAAGGCTGATCTGGACAGCATCTGCCAGCAACTGGACCAAAGGCTGAGTCCAATTTTTTTTTTTTTTTTTAAGCCAGCAATGATTGTTCAAAGCTAAAATGACTGGAGGAGATCAGCATTTGAATTCCTGCCTTTCTAACTCAGAGAACAGGTCTCTAACCGCTAGATATCCATCTTCCTCACATTTCCCAAACACTATAAGGCTTATCAAGTACTCTCCTGTAACAGTCTGTTATTCTGAAAGGGATGAGGTACAAGCAGGAATATGCTGGTAAATGTTTAACAACCAGCTTTCTGGGAAAAAAAATGTCTATAGGACACACTTTAGAGTTCAAAAGTTTACTCAAGGGGCAGCTAGGTGGTGCAGTAGACAGAGTAATGGAGTCAGGAGGACCTGAGTTCAAATGTGACCTCAGATATTTGATGATTTCCTAGCTGTGTGGCCTTGGGCAAGTCACTTACCTCCATTGCCTTGCAAAAAAAAATCCCCCCCCCAAAGCAAACAAAAAAGTGTAATCAGTATTTTTAACATTTTCTTCATTTTTTTGAATCTAAATCACCCACCAACAAAAATATATCAGGTCATGATTTGGGGCATTTGTGATTTCTGCGATGTCAGTGTTTATGCTGAAAATTTAACAATTGGCTGTCAAGCTGGTTTGATCATCTCCAGCACACTACTGGATGTTTTTTGTTTGTTGTTGTTCAGTTATTTCAGTCATGTCTAACCCATTATGATGCCATTTGGGCTTTGCTTGGCAGAGATACTGGAGCAGTTTGCCATTTTCTTCTCCAGTTCATTTTACAGATGAGGAAACTGAGGCATACAGAGTGAAGTGATTTACCCAGGATCACACAGCTTAAAAGATCTGAGGCTGGATTTGAACTCAATGATTGAGGAAATAGAGGCCTAAGGCAGTTAAGTGGATTGCAGGGGATCATAGATGTAGAGTTGGAAAGGATGTCCAGGGGTCATTGAATCCTACCCCACAAAGAGAATTGGAGTGATTTCACAATATTCAAAGACTGAAAGCAGGAAAAGCCCTGGAAGATCATCAGGAACCCATCTTCAGGGCCATTCCATGGAATTTTCCAGACACTTTTGGTTAAGGACCAGAGGTTAAGTGGCTTGCCTTGGGGCTCACAGATAGTATCCAGGAGAATCAATCGATGATCGGCCTTCCACAAGCATTTCTCCACTCTGGGCTTGGTGCAGCAGGTGAAGGGTTGACAGCTTGCTATTCTTTTTCCTTACACTAGAAAGGGTGCTCTGATTCCTGGCTCCAAGTACCAAATCCACAATCCAACTGACACTTGGATAAAGCAGATCTTGAGAAGGGGGACAGCCATGAAGCCTCCAGTGGGCTCTTCCCTTTGAGTCGGGCCATCCTGTATTAAGGATGGAAAAACGGAGCATCAAGACTGTCCATTTCAGGGCTGAAAGGAAGCCAAAGACTCCAGATTGACTGAAATGCAAGTCCCTTTCATCTGCAAGAACCCTGCTAAGATGCAGGTTTACTGTGGTGGCTGTGGGAGGATGTTGCCTTGCCAACCGATATTCTGAGTTATCCAAGCAGATTTAATGGCATTACAGCAAGGACAATTTTTTTGTTTTTCTTTTCAAAAATCATTAAAAGAAGATTCCAGACCCACCTAGGAAATTCACTTAATCAGTTTAGTTCCGGAAATGACTATGAAAACTTGGATTTTCCCCCCCTCTCTTTTGAATGGCCCAGACATCTCTGAATGTTGTCTGCCTCAAGATGAATGATCGATGAAGTCACAGCTTGATGCAACGAACTGGGTTTTGTTGGTATTTTTGAAAAAAAGAATCATCTCCATGTTAGAGCATGTGCTTAGGACAGCCCAGCATGACTGACAAGTATTTTGAATTTCAGTTGGAAAGGTCTCTGTAGATAAACATATGAAAGCAAACCCACAAATAGAGCTGTGGAAAATCAGTGAGGGGGGGGGCAAACTGGCACAGCCCATCTGCCAGTCACCATGCAGGTGCTTGCCCCTTTTATAAATGCCCCTCCCCAATAGAATCCCAGAGCTGGCAGATGATGTCCAGTTCAGCCTTGTCCTCAATAGCAATTCCCTCTGTACCATAAGCATCAAGTGGTACTCCAGTCTTAATGTCTTAATGTGATGAAAGATCTCACCCCCTTTGGAGGCAGCCCATTCTCTCTGAGACAACTTCATTATTTAGAAAAGTTTCTTAATATTGACCTCTTCCATTGACTTCCACCCATTCATTGCTCCTGTTTCTATCCCCTGAGCCCCAGTAGAACAAACAATGCCACCTACACATGATTACTTGAACATGATTGTCCTCTCCTATCTGCATTTTCTTTTCACCCAGTTTCTTTAACTGATCCTCAGATGATATGAACTCTTCACCACATTAGTCCTTCCCCAGTTTATCAGTGACCTTCCTCAACTGAGATGTCCCAGAATTGAACCCAGGAGTACAGATGTGAGCTGACCAGAGCAGAGGATTGAGGGCTATCACATGCTTATTCCTGGAGGGATTATCTCTCTGAGTAACCTCATCAGCTTTCATGTCATTGATGATCACTTCTAGGAATATGACTCCCAGACTCATCTATCCAGCCATCCATCCTGAGCTCTGCACCCATAGCAGTAGATACACTTATTAGACTTAGCCCAATGCCTGTCCCAAGATCTGCCACTTTCATTCAGTCATGCTAAGATATAGCCATGGTATAATGCAGGTGAGGCTGCACTCATTAATAGCAAGGAAAGAATAAGTGAATGAATGAAAATGGAAGCAAAATGAACATGGGAGCCTACTATAGGTGGACCTCCTTCTCAAGTCAAGTCATGAATCTGAGTTTACTGGATATCTCAAACTGTCTGTCTTTGATGAATCTGGACTCAGCATGTCCCATACATATAGATAGATATAGATATAGATATAGATATAGATATAGATATAGATATAGATATAGATATAGATATAGATATAGATATAGATATAGGTATAGATATAGATATAGATATAGATATAGATATAGATATAGATATAGATATAGATATAGATATAGATATAGATATAGATATAGATATAGATATAGATATAGATATAGATATAGATATAGATATAGATATAGATATAGATGTGCTCTCCCTATCCCCATCTAACCCCTCTTCTGAACTTCCACATTTCTGTTGAGAGTACTACCATCCTTCCATGTCTCCAAGGTTTGTAGCCTCAGAGGCATCCTTGATGTCTTTATCTCTCTCCCTCACTGAACCATACAATCAGTTGTCAAATCTAATTGTTTTTATATCATATTATAGCATCAAACTTCTTATCCCTATTCACACAAACATCACTCTGATTTAAGGACTCATCACCTCTCACCTAGATTACTAAAATAGCATCTGGGTTGTTCTCTCTGCCTCAAATTTCTTCCCATTACAATCTATCCTCCTGGGATTTTCTTTTTTTTTTCTTTTTTCTTTTTAGGTTTTTGCAAGGCAATGGGGTTAAGTGACTTGCCCAAGGCCACACAGCGAGGGAATTATTAAGTGTCTGAGGCTGGATTTGAACTCAGGTACTCCTGTCTCCAGGGCTGGTGCTCTATCCACTGTACCACCTAGCCATCCCCAGGGGGTTTTCTTAAAGTGAAGGTATGACCATGCTACTCTGCTATTCAATGAACTCCTTTGGCTCTCTGTTATCCCTAAGATCAAATAATAAGGTCGCCCTCCATGTTTAGTGTGTAAAACCCTTCATCGACTTACTCCAATCTATCACTGAAGTTTATCATTCCTCACTTCCCTTCAGCTCCATATCCATACAAAGAAATGCTATAGTTGTTCCTCACAAATCCTACTTCATCTCCCTTCTCAATGCCTTCCATAGATTAATTTTATCCCTTCTTACCTTGGCATCACATACTATATGATTATTTTCTAGCGTTCCCTTGCTGCAAGCCTCTTCTCCTCATAAGCTCACATTTACTTTGTGTGTATTTGGTTGTGGAGATATTGTCTTCCCCAATGGAATATAGGCTCCTGGGGGCAAGGACTATTTTTTGTTTGACTTTTCCCAAAGCCCAGCACATGGTAGAAGCAATAAATATTTGATGATGGATCGATGATTGGGAACCTCTAATTCTCTTTAGCTGCCATGTCTCACTGTTGACTCATTGAACTTGGTGTCCAGGAAAGCTTCCAGAACTTTCTCACAAAGGGTTGCCTCACGATGCACCTCCTTGCTCTTATACTTGTGAAGCTGATCCCCCCCCCCCAAATTTTATTCAATATGAAACATATTTCCACGGTTTATTGAGGAGGTTGACTACGTCCATGACCAAATCCACCTCTAAATTGGAATTCTGTTGCTGACCCAGCCCCAGCTTCAGCCTTCTTGTCAGCACCAGGGGGAGCAGCACTTGGTCTGTATGTGTCTCTGTCAGCTTCACCCTGAGTAAGCCAGGGAGGTCGCTCACCCTTCAGACCTTTAGGCCTTGGCCTTCCTGTCTCAGGTCTACTTCTTCGAAGAGTGGCAGGCACAATCTCAGGGGGCAGGTGAAGGTAATCCCGGAGGTACTGAATGCCCTCATTGGTGAGATACCAGTAGAAATGCCTCCATGCAAACTGCTCCTTAACATAACCATGAGACTTTAGAGACTGCATGGCCTTCATGACATAGAGATTGGGCACATTCTTGTCTGCCAGCTCAGGATGCTTTAGCATGTGGACATCCTTCTTGGCTACCATTACTCCCTCCTTAAAAAGGAGTTCATAGATGGCAATTCGGTTCTTCTTGGGCATCAACATCTCAGCGGCGGGAGACGGGTGCTGCTCTACAAGGAGCCCAGGAGAGAAAGGTGTGAAGCTGATCTTTTTGAACCCAGGTAAAAGACAACTTTTTTCTCTATGGAACTTCCTCTCTTAGATTTAGCCCAGTGCTCTTAGATTGCCCCAGGATCTGATGCTCTAATCCAGAATCATGCTAAGACAATTGTTGTAGGGTGTAGGAGAGAACAGACCTATTAATAGTAAGGAAAGAGTAAGGGAATGAATGAAAAGTGAACATTGGAACCTATCATAGGTGGACCCCTTCTCAATTCAACTCATGCATTAGCATCTGAGCTTACTAAAACAGCCTGTCAGGGCGAGGCTCTTCACTTCACAAATAATGAAGTCTTTTGAATAAGAAACTCCCCTGGGATTTGGAACAATACTATCACTTTATTATTGACTTCAATTGTTTTCTCAAGATAGTGGAGGAGTGCTCCAATAGATCAGTGGTTGGAAGCTTTGCTTTACCCCAGAAGGGTCAATTGGTAGAAGATTTGGGAAAGTAAATTATGACTTGATGTAAGGAAAGCTTTACCAATTTTTGGATCTATTCCAAGAGCAATAGTGCTGCCTTGGTTCCCCTCATGCTGCTCCCCTCCCCCTGTCACATTTCCTTGAGTGTCTGCAAGAAAGCCATGTGACTTTCCCTTCAACAGGCCACCTTAAATTACCAAATGAACCCCCTCCCATCTCTAGAGGCCACCCACAAGCAAAGACCAGATGGCCCCTTTTCAGGAACAGGATTTGGGCTTCATGTTTGCATTGGAGTTAAGCAATCCCTTCCAATAACAGGTGATGGTAACTCACGGTGAGATCATTGGATCCCATATAAGGGACCTCAGTGGGTCCAACCTGGACCAGATTCCAAAAACCAGAGAATTAGAGTTCAAAGGGACCTGAGAGATCATCTATTCTAATTCCTTTACTTTACACTTGAGGAAACTGAGGTCAGAGGAAAGAAATTTTCCCAAATATAGGCAGGTAATTAGTAGGAAAGTCAAGTTTCCAAAATGAGCCTTCTGACTCCAGGACTTGCCACAAAGACTTTGTCAGCTACAGTCTCCAGGACCCATAAGATGACGACATTTCTAAGGCAGATTAACATCTATAACATGCTTTACTTACAGTTTTTTTAAAATTTAAGGTTCACAACAATTCTGTGGAGAAAGGTATTTTGATTCCCATTTGAGAGATAAGGCAACAAGGTGAGAGAATTGGAAGAATTTCTCCATGGTTATACAGATTTTATCACAAAGTTGAACCTAGGTTTCTCTTAATTTCAAGCTCTCCTTCATGTGGCACATAAAGGTGTGGTACGGAGTCAGGAGGACCTCAGACACTTGACACTTACTAGCTGAATGACCCTGGGCAAGTCACTTAAGTCTGCCTCACATCCAGGGCCATCTCCAGATATCCTGATTCATGTCTGTCCACTGGACCCAGATTTTCTGGAGAAGAAAGTGAGGCTGATAATTTAGCACAGTATTCTCTCCTCCCCCACTCATGTCTTGGTCAAACCTCACCATAAACTCAATGTTCTTTGACCAATCTCCATTCTATAGAAGGGCCAAACCAAGGTTGTATCCTGTAATGAGTCCTTGGGCCTCTTCCTTTGAGAATTCTCTTGATGCCCACCTCTCTTTTGCTTCATTTCTTTATTAACTTCACTACTAGCCCAGAATCAAATATGCTTCACTCATACTTTGCTTTTGTCTCTGGGAAGTGTTATGTCCAAGGAAAGCAGCCAGACCTGGTGGGACTCTCAGGGATATCTACAGTCCAGTGGTCACTTAATAACTGTCATTCCTTTCTTATTAATCATTACACCAAACATTAACACAAGTTTTGCTTAAATAACAATTGGATGATTCTCAAAGTGCTGCCTCCCTGAGCTTCCCAGTAGGCATTGTGTCCCTTGGTAGAGGAAGACACAAGAAGGCATCCTGGAACATGCTGCTTTAGCAATTTTTCTAGTTCATTGACTTGCCACCGTTTTAGTTTGATCGCACCATGACTGGCCTCTTGGTGTGTTTTTTTCATTTGCTTCATGAAGGGAGGAAGTTACCTGGAATAGTGAAAGCACTGGGATCTAGTTCTTCTAAAGATCAGGGGAAAGTGGAAGTTAGTTTCCCTTTCACGGAGTATCATGGAAGTCTTGCTTCCCAGGTGAATGTTGGGAGGTGACTGCCATGGCTTTTCCCTTGACAGCTCTGTGAACTGGCTCCATGCACTGACTGTGGAAGAGGAACTGCTCAGGGTCTCTTGTTGGGACTTTAGGAAGGGCTTTGGTGAGGAGTTAGATGGGTCGGTCAGTGCTGACAATCATTGACTTTGGAGATACTCAAGGGAGCATGCAGTGGGGAGTATGAGAATAGAGTTACAAGGTCACCACACACCTTCCAGACTAGAGCAGGACCTGACCACAAGGGCAGGACACTGACAACTCTTATTAGGGTGGAGAAGATGCCTCCAAAATGAGACTGGAATATTTGGGCAAGGGATATGTTGCTAGAGAGTCTTGGGCACAGTGAACCTTAGACTACAGCAGGAGGAGCCCTTTATGATGATCCTGGGACAACCTACCCTCAGGCTTCGGGGCATCATTTCCCAAGGTCTCCCTATCCCTATAGTCCCCTTCATATGTGAGGGTTGGACTTTCACTGGGGGTGAGGATGCAAGACCTTTCTTTAAATCATAGGAATATTGGAGATCCTTTCTTCTTTTCACAGAGTATGGAACTGTGAGGTCCACCCCAGGAGCTTGAGCGAACTGCCCAAGATCATCCAGAGGCTGAGAGGGACTTGGACATAGGTCCTGTGTCTCTTTCTATTGCCTCCCTCCTCTGAGGTCCCAGGTGATAAGCTTCCCATAATAATGGATACGGGAGAACAGAATTTTTGGCATGAGCAGCTCCAAGCAGACTCGAGAGAGGGTGAGGGTGTTCAGAGAAGGAAAAGGACTAGACTTGAGCAAACACATATTTTCCCAGTTGCTCATTGAATCTGGTTGCGTGAGTCAAAAGCCTCTAGTCCGAATCCCAGCTTTTTTTTTTTTTGCCTATTTGTCTGCCTTGGGTCAGATCCTCATCTGTAATTCAAGTCAATCCAATGAACATTCATTAAGTTCCTGCTATGAGACAGTCACTGTACTAAGGATGGGGGGGTTAAAAAAAAGAGGCAAAAGACCGCTCCCATTCTCAGGGAGCTTCAATCTAATGAGGGAGACAGCAGGCAAGCAAATCTATGCAAATCAAACCATATAGCATCAATAACCACCCCAGAGGAGACATTGGGATGAAGAGGGATTAGGAAGGCTTCCTGTAGGAGATCCTTTTGGATTGCTACTTTAAAGGAAGCCAGAGAGGTGGTCCTGGGACTTTTAGGATCCTAGACTACCTGAGATGTCAGCTTATAGTCTACAACTTCTGGCTCCAGATTTAGGAGGCTTGAAGATGATCCAGTTTTATCTTTCCCTTGAATTCTGGCAAAGCATTGAACATCCATTATCTCATTTGATCTTGACAGCTCCTTGGAAGGTAGGTGTTGTTATTTCACCATTTTATGGAGGAGGAACCTGATACTCAGGAAGGACAGGGACTTGTCCAGGGTCCAAGGTCTGGTAAGTATCAGAGATGGGAATTGAACCTAGATCTTTCTGACATCAAGCCTGGTGCCCAATCTACCGTGCCATGTTGGCTCCTATGGCCTAATAATTCTCTCACATGGAACCCCAGTTACTCATTTTAGAGTGCTTTCTTCAAACCTGTGACCAGTGAGGTTCTAAAGCCCCCATCTGTGCTGTCTTCTTTCAGCAGCATCGGCCCCAGTTTCCCTGCTAAAACATTCAGATCTGATCCTGCTCCCATGACCACAGAATTAACATTATGAATAGCTAACTTTCAAGAGGAGCCCAAGTGTGAGGGACTCCACAGAGAAAAGTTCATGAAAATGAGAAAGTAACAATCTGACAGGCAGTCAATTAGGGGAGGCAGCTTAAGAGCCCGCCCCAGGAGGAAGCAGTGAGATATTCAGTGAAGTTGGTGACTTTCTCCCTCACCCACAGACCAAGGGAAGGATCTCAGCAGTCTATTATAAGCACACTATCCTCTGTAGAGCCAGACATGCCACCCTGGCCTCAGTAATGTGGGCATCTGCCAAATCAACAAATCTTCAGAGAATGCTCTTCCTACCCCCATCCCATCTGATTGTGTGAAGTAATTGAGACAATATGAATTATCTTTTGACCAAAAATTTAAAAAATGAAAACAGGGTTAGGGTAACATGTTTTTGTCATTCAGATAATTTCCTTTCCCTTCCTTTTCTCCTAATCTTTTCCCCCACCCACTTTTGGAACAGAGATAGTACAAGGACACCAACTACTCAGACTTATTTACATTGTATTTGAATTTAGGGGTAAAATCTTTCCAAATAGCAAGTTTTTGGGGTGGGAAGATAGTGCAAGGATAATTCTCTCCAGTATTTTGTTCAGTCATTTTTCAGTCATGACCTACTCTTTATGATCTCTTTTGGGATTTTCTTGACAAAAAAATACTAGAGTGGTTTGTCATTTTCTTCTTCTGCCATTTTACAGATGAAGAAACTGAGGTAAACAGGGTTCAGTGAATTGCCAACAGCTCCACAGCTATTAAGTGCTTGGGGTTAGATTTGAACTTAAGTCTTTCTGAGTCCAAGTCTAACACTCTAACCTGGTATATACTATATTATCTCTAATGTAATTCTAGGCAATAAGGAAAAACAGGGTCCCTGTCCTCAAGGAGTTTATATTTTAATGAAACATGAAAGTGTTTCTCAGAAAAACTGAGACTTGAGAGAAACACCGAAATTTAGAAAGGTCAAGATCACCCTCTCCGTCCTTGATTTTGTCCTGTCATTGTACTTTGATGGAGGAGAGAGTAAGCATGGACAACATTGGGCACCTGTGCCTCACTTAAATCTGATTCACATGCAAGTCAAGCTATCACTCTTCAAAAACTAAGAATGAACAACAATGGGGTCCTTTCTCTGGCAGGGTGGTTTCCAAGAGAACATTATATTGCACTTGGAAGGGGATCTGGGCTATATAGTCTTAAATCTATGTGGGAACACACATAGCTATAAACTATTTAGACTGGCAGTAGTAAGCAGCATCCCTGGAAAAATTTTACTTATTGATTCTCTCTCTCTCTCTCTCTCCCCTTCCTCCTTGCTCCTCTCTTTCCCTTTCTCCTCCTTTCTCCCTCCTTTTCTTCCTTTTCCCTCTCATCCTCTCCTTTACTCTTCTTCTTCTTCTTCCCTCTCTCCCTTCCTCCCTCATTTTTCTCACCTTTCCCTCTCAGTTGACTTTGCAAACTGTAGAGTACAATATCACGGTGAGTTCTGTCACAGGAAAAATGTGTGTATTCAGTTTTCCTCATAGAAAAGCAAATTAAGATCATAGAAAAGACAGTATAGGGGCGGCTAGGTGGCGTAGTGGATAAAGCACCAGCCTTGGAGTCAGGAGTACCTGGGTTCAAATCTGGTCTCAGACACTTAATAATTACCTATCTGTGTGGCCTTGGGCAAGCCACTTACCCCCATTTGCCTTGCAAAAACCTAAAAAAAAAGAAAAACAAAAGAAAAGACAGTATAAATAATGACACTGAAAATAAAATTCCCTTATGACATGTTTAGGGGACCATGTGGATTCTCAGAAATAGTAGAGAGTTCATTCTGAATCTGGATTTGAGATCCCTCCAATACTCAGAAAGTCCAATGGGTTTGTCTTTTTCATTGAAGACATTTCCTCCAGTCATTTTGAATATGTCATCCATGCCTGTCTATCCTTTGCCACTCTTATCCATCTCCTCTCTTAAGGAGCTCTACCCTACTTGCTGCAGAGTTTGATCTCTCTTAGCATTGAGAAGGTACCAGTGGAACACAAGGCTGACCACCACCCATTCTTCATTTTTGATAATGATTGATGACCTTTGTAATCATGCCCACATTTCTTTGTTGCCATTCTTTACAACAGAGATCACTATCCTCTACCATTACCCTGTGATCTTTGGCATCAGGGAAGGAAAAAATAGAATGTTATGGGTTCCTTGAAGGTATTTGACACTACAATGGAGGGAATCCAAATGGAAGAATGATTCCTTATGGGAGGTGAAATCTTCTAGGTGCTCCTATATGTGAGCGATACTGTACTGATGATGCCAAGACTTGAACAATTGCAGAACTTCCTGGAAGAGATCTTTCATCACTCAAAGAAGTTTGGCCTGGGCAGCTCGATGGTGTAGTGAATGGATCACTGGATGCAGTTGTAAGATCTGAGATGAACTGCTGACTCAGCCACTTAGTAGCTGTGTGACCCTGGGCAAGTAAATTAGCCTCTTTCGACCTCAGTAGTCTATAATGAAGAATCTTTGTAAATCTGAAGAATCATACAAATGCTCATTATTATCGTTCATTTAGGAATAAATAACCAGAAAAAATTGCCAGTTGTCCAGATTATGATATGCATTGAATAAATGACCCTTAGATCTTGTCTATTGGCATGTTTACATTTAGACCATATTGAGCAGACTGAATTACCTTTGGAAAATGACCGAATTCTCTTAACAACACCAAGCTTCCCCCAGAAATCCAAGCCCAATTCTTTAGCATCAACATTGTTCTAGCAAGCCTATGGGACATGGAAGCCTTTGATTTCTGATTCTGAAGAAATGAAAATGCTGATCACCCAAGGGGCAACAGGAAAGATCACTCAATCACATCCTTCCCCTAATTCTTTATTTCTGGTCATCTCACTTAGATCCTTCCCATCTCTCAAGTACTGAGTCATTTTTTAATTAGCTTTCTCCTAGATCCAATCAGATACCAAGCCCTTTCGCTTTCCTATCATAGTTCTCCTGTCTCCTCCTTTCTTTCCCCATTGCCTAATTCTAGTTGAGAACATTATTATCCCTTGATTAGACTATGACCATCCCCTTGCTTTGGTCTTCCTGGCCCCAACCCATTAGTCTCCAAGCCATCAGCCATTTTGCTGTCCAATGGACAAATCTTCCACATCACATCTCTTTCACGAACTTCCAGTCTCCTCATTGTCTACAGAATACATGAGATACAACTTCTCTTAGCACTCGAGGTTTCCCATGAGTTTTCTTCAACCTTGTTGCCAGGTCTGTTTCATGGGGCATCCCTTACTGCCTTAAGGTATCCCAGCTAGATTGGACTCATTGTATATCCTTACTCTTTTGATCTGGTTCTCTCCCCTCTCAGCACCTACGCTCACAATGTTTTCCCAGAACCTGGTGCATTGGCCCCAAACTCTACCTGTTAAAGTCTATCCTTTCTATTCTTTCTTTCTTTTGTTGGGGGGGGGGGATTCAAGGGGTTAAGTGACCTGTCCAAGGTCACACAGCTAGATAATTATTAAGTGTCTGAAGCTGGATTTGAACTCAGGTCCTCCTGACTCCAGGACTAGTCTATCTATTGCACCACCTAGCTGCCCCAAGTTTATCCTTTCTTTAATTTTTTAACTTATTTTTTCCAACTAAAAACATTTATCTTCTTTCCCACCATCCTACTGGAAAAAAGTAGGGAGTTGGGGGGACCTAACCCTTGTAACAAATATGTATAACAAGAAAAACAAATTTCTACCATGTCCATGAACCCACCAATTCTCTGTCAAGAGGTGGGTAGCAGGATTCATTATCAGGACTTATACTTGGACACTTTTCCTCAGAGTTCTTAGGGCTTTCAGAGTTTGCTCTCTGTTTTTCCCAGGCACACTTCTGGTGTTACCTTCTCCATGAGGTAACTTGACCAAAGGAGTCTCTGCTCTCCTTCAGGTTGGTGGGAGTCCTCTGCCCAACTCTCAGTCTCACCTCTATCATAGTCATTGGTCCCTCTCCCCCACTTCTATTATAGCCCACTCTAAAGGGATCGTAGAATTTGAGAAAGACACGTAGAGAGGATCCAAGACAATCCCTTCCCTTTTAGGAGGACCAAAGTCAGGCTCAGAGAATGTGAATGGGCTCTAAACTCACCAACAATGAGGTACAGAAAAGGGACTATGATCCAGGGCCTCTGGCTTCACATCCCATGCTCTTTAAGGGGGTGTAGGACCATGTTCAACATCTCTCTCTTTACAACATTTTTTTTCATTTGCTTGGACTGTAAAAAATGAAATAATAAAAACTTTATGGGATCAGAGAGTTGGAAGAGACTTGAAAAGACATTGAATCCAATTCTTTCATTTTATAGTTTGAAAATGAAGCTGAGAGATGGGCGGTGACATATTCAAGGTCACACAGCTATCAAGGGTCAGAGACTGGGGCTTCTGCCCCCAGAAGGAGCCCACTTTCCCATTCTTCTCCTCTGTTTTTGAAAGCTGGAATGGCTACAAAGTCTCATATACAAGGTTGTCAGAATAAAAACCTGCCAAACTGAATGGCCAATACTCAGAGCTAAATTGCATAATTCAAAGGAAGATCCATTAGTGACCCTAACCTTGGTTATATTACACATTCAAATGATAAGAATGACACGTGGAAGCACTTGGAGGCTGGAATTATTCCCATAAGTCTGACTGTAACAGAATGATATCATGTGTTGACTGTTGATGGTGACCCGTGGCGCCAAAGGTGATTCTATCAGTTCCCCGGTCCCCAGCTCCGACCATTGGATTGATGTTTATCTTGTGAATTATATATTACTTACTCAGGGTTGAGACTTGAACGAGCCCCCTATCAGCTCAGATCAGTTGGCAGAAAGATCAGGGTAGTTACCTCCCATCTGGCTCAGTCAAAGGGATTCAGTCAAAGAGACTCTGCCTCTTGGGGAAAGTCACTGCTCTGTGATGTTAGCACCTGGCATGGTCCCAATGTCATACTTAAAGAGGGGAGTGTATAATGGGGTCACTAGGGACATCCCATTGCTAATTGGGTGACCTCTCCGAGCTTGTCTTTTACAGAATTAGTATTTGGAACCTGGGGGCTTCCCTCCTTGCCCCCTCCCTCTCCTACAGAACCTTGACTGGGGATTCTGACACCTCAGGCAGTCTAACTCCGATCTCTATAACTTTGCTCTGCCTCCCATGTCTAGGGTGCTTTCTCTCCTCACCTCTTACCATGGCCAAACAGTCAACTCAGAAACACCACGAATGCCAGCGACACCATCAGAAAATGGGAACCTTTCTCTTTAGTTCTAAGTTCAAACTGCCACCCTTCAAGTCTGACCATGGCTGTGACGCTTTAGAGCCTGTTTGCAGTGGGAGCAACATTTTCAGGAAAAATTGATTTGCAAGGAGGGAGTGTTGAAGCTCTGGAGAGAGCTAGCTCATAGAGTAATGGTAAATTGAAACTCAGGAAGACGTGGGTTCAAATCCCTCTCAGACACTGACTAACTTTGACCATGGACAAATCGACTGAGTTTGTTAAGCCTCAATTTCTGTCATCTAGACAAGAATAATAATAATGATAATAGTGCCATCTCGCAGGGTCCTTGGGAGGCTCCAATGAAGTCACAAAGAGAAGCACAACTTAACAGCCCTGATCGGAGGCATCAAGTCTTGCTGACATTTTGTTTTAACAGCTTCAAGTTAAGTTTTGACGCTTAAGACTTTGGGAATATCCTATAAATAAGGAGCAACTTTTGTAGTTAGCTTTTATTAGTATGATTCCCCTCGTGTATCTGACGTCTACAAATGTGCAAAGTCAATCAATTCATAAGTGTTTATTAAGCATAAACTAGGTGCCAGTCACTCTTTATACAGTTTTTTTTGGCAAGGCAGTGGGATTAAGTGACTTGTCCAAAGTCACACAGCTAGGCAATTATTATTATTAAGTGTCTGAGGTCAGATTTGAACTCAGGTCCTCCTGAGGCCAGAGCCAGTGCTCTATCCACTGCCCCACCTAGCTTCCCCACTTTATACATTTGGAAAAACATTCCTACCATAGTTCTTTACCTAGTTTTGGGCCTTCCTACATCTTTGTTGATCTCAATCAAGTGCCCCCTGCCCCTGAAGAACAAAGGTAGCAGTGACAACTGCCCTAATGAATACTGAGGCATTTTGGCTTTGGGGAATGATGGGGGGGGGTGAGGAGAATGGAGGGGTAGCCATAGAGGTTCTTTTAGCAGCCAACCAAGAGAAAATTCTGACTAGAGACCTGACCTACTCTAATGTGGAGAGGATATGGGCAGGATCTCTGATCTACCAATAGAGAGGTTTCATGATTGAATGGACAGAGATGTGAGTTCTAATCTTTCCATCTAACACAAATTAGCAGTATATACTTTATACTATGAGGCCCCTGAGGGAAGGGGCTGTTGTATGCCCTTCTTTGTAGCCCCAGTACCAGCACAGTGTCTGAAATACAGTAGGCACTAAATGAATGCTTTCAGTCTGACTGTTTGACTGGATGATCCTGGATAAGTCCCAGATAGTTGTCTAAAACCATAAATTGCAGAGCAGATGCTGATCTGCATCGAAAGAGAGATTTCTTTCTCACTGGGGAGTCCCCACATGTTTGGAATCCCATGCTCAGCCCTCATTATCACCCTACTTCCCAAAGACAAATGGTTTGCCTCTTGCTCCTGACAAGGGCTGAGACTCAAGGAGTACCATCCTGTCTCTAGGGATAATAGGTTTGCAAACCTTCCACCAAGCCTGAACCAGAAGAAACTCCTAGTATGGGCACCTTATTTGGTGGCAATGAAGTATGGAAAGAGCTTGCCTTGGAGTCAGGAAGACTGTGTCCTACCTCTGGCACTCCCATGTACTCAAAAATGGATGAAGGAGTTCCCTCTAGTGACATAGATAGTGACCCATCTATTTTTTCCTATCTTTTTTTTTTTTTTTGGTAAGGCAATGGGGTTAAGTGACTTGCCCAAGGCCACACAACTAGGTAATTATTAAGTGTTTGAGGTTAGATTTGAACTCAGGTGCTCCCAACTCCAGGTCCAGCGCTCTATCCACTGCGTCACTTAGCAGCCCTATTTTTTCCCATCTTAACCGTTATTGGAATTTGGTCTGTTGGACCAGTTGGACTTATCTGGGGATCCGAGATGACTCCTAGCCCAAGTGAGGCAACAGTGATAGTCAGGAAATCTCATGTGATCTTAGAGTGCATGGAGAGATGGCTCTCCATGAGGAGAATTCTAGGATTTCAAGTGAAATGAAGATCAACCCTCCTCCCCCAAAAGATGATTAAGGTAATAATAATAATAATGATAATAATTTCCATTTCTAGGACACTTCAAAGCTTTCACACTTCTTTCCAATACCCATGAGATGAGAAGGGAAAAGTAGCAGCCTTTATACCCTCATTTTACAAATGAACAAAAGCCAAGGTTGAGGGATTTTAAGTCATATTTACACATGAACACTTAGCCATTGTCTGAAATCTCTCTTTACTCCAATTCCAGTCTTCTTTTCATTCCAGCCTGCTTTCTATTATCCATATACTTCTCTATCACCATAGGAGTATGGAGCCAAGGCATAGATGGGACCAAGGGTCTGCCCTGGGCCTTTTGCCATCCATTTTCAGATCAATCTATCAATGAGTGGGTTTTTATTAAGGATGTATTAAAAGGTCCTGGATCTACAGCTGAAAGGGTCCTCTGAGGCACTTCATTGTTCAGATGATGAGACTCAGGCAAAGTTAAAAGGATCGCTGAAAGATCCACATGGAATAAGCATAAGATGGGGACCAAAATGCAGAAGCTCTTTTCTCACTTCACTGCATTGTTCCCAACAGTCAAACATTGAACTCATTTGAGCCTTTAGGCCTTTTCAGGTAAACATCCCTCAGTTGAAGCAACTCCCATAGACTCATATGGAGACATCATTATGGCCCATTATGGCCACTGTCCTCTGGGTAGCTTCCAAAGACTTTGAATGCGATAACCCCTTCGAAGCCCAACCCGGGAAGCGTCCAGATAGACTCTCATCCTATTCCTGGAGGCAGGGAAGCACCCAATTCTCCTACATCACTGGCCCATCACCTCAATGTAAGTGGCAAAACCAGGCTTGGAAGGCAGAGTCCACAAAGACCCCATTGCCTCCCCAGGAGCTCTCTCTCTGCTCTGGGCCACAAGCTTTTCAGAGGAAAAACAACATTCACACATTGGCTTCCTGACTCAGAAGTGCAAAAAATCAGAGCCATTGCTGATTAACTTGGAGATGGCCAGTCATTCCTCCTTTGAAAGGGCAATCTGGGCAGGACACGTGTCTAAACCTCTCTCCCTGAGGACGCACAGGCAGCATTCTGGGAATCTTTCTACACCAAGTAGCCAGGAACAATCCAAACAAGTGCTCATCCACCGCACCCAGGCTGACTCAAATTCTGCAGGAAACAGAGAGTTTGGGCTTCATTCTCTGAAGTCAATAAAGCCTGGTTTTGTGGACCCCTATGGGGAAGCAAAGGAAGCAGAATCTCTTTAAAATGGGCCCCTGGGGCCTGTTTGGGTTGAGTCCAGATCTCTGAAGCCCCGAAGACTGAGTCTTGCTGCCCTGGATGGGTCTGTTAGGCTCGGGGCCCCTAACCCTTCCTGCCTCCACTGATCTGGGGGGGGGTGAGAGAGGGGTTAAACTGAGCCCAAGATGAGAAAACCAGGTCCTCTGTAAAATCCCTTAAAGTTGGAGGTAATGAATCTAGCTTCTGTCTCATCTCTGTCCCTGTCATGTCCTCCCCCCACCCCTATCATGCTTCTAGAAGCAGCTGGGGGTGGGGAACAGCTGAACCAATAAAAACAGCAACATTGTGAGGTGCTGTGAAAACAGAGCCCTCAGCAGAGTGCCCTGGGTGGGTTCAGCAATGGGAATTCAATCAGTTTAACCCGGGCCAGGTGGATAAACCTGGAATCTTGAGATGCCTGGATATCACCTGGCAGCAGGATGAGTTCTTGAACCTGGCCCTGCCGCCAGTGGGTTCCCCTGCCTACTCTGGTAAATATGAGTGAGAGCTGACCATTGGGCATTCTAGATGAAGAATGAACAGCAGCTAGTTCCTTTATTTTACAGGGGTGGGTGGGGTGGGGGAGCCGAGACCCAGAGAGGGAAAACAAACTCCTGTGAAGAGGTCTTAGATTTATGTCTAAATGGAAAGTTAGAGGTCATTTAGTCTAGTCCCTTCATTTTACAAAAGAGGAAACTGAGACCCAGGAAATGGAAATGACTGACCCAAGGTCACGCAGCTATTATAAATGGTACCTTGCGGGTCATCTAACCCATCGCTTCAATTTGCAGAGAAAGAAACTGAGTGTCGGGGGTGGGGGGGTGGGGGGTGAAGTAAATAAATCAGGATCACCAAGTGAAAGAAGTCACTCCAGGATTCCAGGTCAGGTCCTTGGCTTCTGCATCTGGCACTTTTTCTTAATCTATCTCTCTATTGTATTCAGTTGGTTTCAGAGAAGAAAGTGAGGCTGGTAACTGCTTAAATCCAATCATGGCGGCACCTCCTAATGTCACAGTGCTTGGCGAAGGAAAGAAAAACCATCATAACAGTATAATTACATCACTGAACTACTTCACATTTGCAACATTGCTTGACCTTTATGAAAATCTCATAAACTAGATGCTCTTATTATCTTCATTAAGAGATGAAGAGATTGAGAATGAGATAAAAGTTCCCTGACTTGCCCACATAGATGCTGTGAGCCAACCTCTGAGTGTGAGGCTTCAAAGGTGAGGTATTCACCACACACACCTACCTGCTTCGCCTTAGAGATGCCCAGCTGCTAGGCTTGGGGAGCCACTGGCAGACTGGGCATTAGCTTTCTCTGAATTTGGGTCTTATTCCCCTGAAACTCCACAAGAAGTTTTTTTTCCCCCAGCACCTGGTCTAGGGTCTTCTACAGTAGCAACTCATTCAATTGTTTGTCGGTTGAATGAATGAGCACCTTCTTTATTCAACAGGAGCCTCCTCTGGATATTAAAGACTGATTGAAGGAGGAAACACTTCCTAATAGTAACAGCTACCTCACAATGGAACTGGGTATTTTGAGAAATCTCTCTCTGTCTCTGTCTCTTTCTCTCTCTCTGTTTCTCTGTCTGTCTCTCTCTCTCTCTTTCTCTGGAAATATTCTAGTTGAAACTGGAGATATATTTGGAATCTTTTTTTCCAATTTTGGTCCATCTTAAAGGCTGCTGAGGTCCTTTCAATTCTGCAAGGGCAGCTGAAGGTTTCCTATAAAGAGGTCAAGAATAAGGGATCCTGAACGAGACAGATGCAACCTTGGAGGCCACCTGTTCTTAGAAGAATGACAGGCATGCAATGGTTATTGAATCTAATCCAAATGTCTAGGTTTTAAACTGATGGAATGAGTGAAACCCAAAGAGGATCAAAGAATTGTTGCAGCTCACAAAGATGCATTGGAAGCCAAGTTGTCTGCCTCCAGATCTAGGTCTAGGATTCTCACAAAAAGGAAGGGTGACATGGGTAAGGCATTTCATCTTTATTAGCCTTTGTTTTCTCATCTATAAAATGGGTATAACGATTTCAGTTACTTGCAAGGGGAGGGGGAGGGAGAGACAGACAGACAGACAGACAGAGGTCAGGAAGATAGATGAGAGAGAGAGAGAGAGAGAGAGAGAGAGAGAGAGAGAGAGAGAGAGAGAGACAGAGAGAGAGAGACAGAGAGACAGGGAGACAGAGAGACAGAGAGGGAGAGGCAGTTTCTTCACCTATAAATGGGGTTACAAATACAACAATGTCACAGGATGAGATGAGCAAAGAACTAGGAAGCTTAAAACCCCTATTCAAATCTCTGTAGTTCTAAGAAAGGGTCTTTATCATGATTATCTCCTTTGGACCAATCCTCAGCTCTGTGAAGCACCCCAAGAAATCAGGCTAAGTCAGGGGCAGAGTCCCTTCTTTAACAGAAGTGAGCAACAGATCCTGGGGAATCCACTGCTAAGAGCTCCTGGGCAGCAATTTAAAAGGAGGCCAAAAGAGAGCTAACAGCAGGGTGGTCCCCCCTCCCCCATTGTCATTTGGAAGGCCTCAATCAATCAAAGAGATCTCTTCTTGTTTGTAGAGCTCAGCAGCTTGGAAAAGGTTTGGGGCTGATTTTCCTAAATCCTTTTTGGGGAGGGGCTGGATCTGGCCATCAGGAGTCAGAGATGGGGTGAAATGTTGCTTTGGTAAAAGAAGCCTCACCAGGGGGCTTTAGCTGTTTCCATCCCCCCACCCCCTCCCCATCAGTTCAGGGGCTTCATTTCCCTACAGCAAGACTGGAGAACTCAAATCTAAGGACTGAAGCCTCAGAAAGGCTTCCCTCTACCTCACACCCAATTACAAATCTCCTTCCTTCTGCAAAGATTATTAACTAGCTACAAATGAAAATGAAAAGTAAAAAAATGAAAAGCAAAAATTGAAAATGAAAAATGAAAAGCAAAACAAAGAGAATATGGATGAGAGTCATAACTGTGATGCAGTAGCTTTTTTCAGATTCATAGAAATGCTTTTCTCCCAACAACTTTGCAAGGTTGGGCTTTGGGTACTCTTGACTTCATGTCATTGCCCTCAGAAGGGGCTCCAAGACCTGCTAGGGCCATGTAGCTGATGATCATCTCTGACAAGGATTTAACCTGGAGGTCTTCAAAGCATAGGATATCATCTCCCTGTAAGAGCTGTGTTATTTTTGGTCATTGAACAGAGGAACGAGAAAGTTGAAAAGCTTACGTAAGGGCCCTCCTCAGAACTGGGGCAGGATTTGATGCCAGAGCTCTTCCACTCCAATCTTAGACCATGTTAGCTCAAGGCATCTCAAAGAGGCAGTGCCATTTGAACTGCAAGAAGACCCACAGGTTTCACAAAAAGGGTTTAAAAAATACTCCTCCCCCATCAATCCAAGAAAAACATAGTAGAAGGTATGTTTTTATTAATCCTGTTAATTTTATCATCTGAAACACATGGCTAGCCATCTGGCCCCTCTTACAGCCTGAGATTTACAATGAACAGTCATAGACTTGGGGGTGACTTGGAGTCATCATCGTTCCCTGGGTTTTTTTCCCCCATCTTTAATACGTGTGGTCTCCACATATCAAGCCTACTTACGGGCACTCTTGGGACCTAACATACAATTCTTTTCATAATTATTGGTCTGGGTCTTGGCTTCCCTTCTCTCCTGGTAGTCTCCTGACCCCCTTCCCCCACCATTTGGAGGTTACTCTCTAGGTATGTCTTGCCATCCAGTCTCCTTACCTACAATTGCAAAGGTACCTTGTTGGAAATTGTACAGAAGTGAGAGACAGGGCTTCAGTCTGTTCTTTCTCAGGTTCTAAGGTGTTGAAATGGAGCCTGAGAGAAGGCCATTAATGATTCAGGTTCTCAAAACCAGAGTGTCATGGGAAATGGAGGGGGAGGGAGGAGTGGGGCAGCGAAGTGGATGATCCCAAGAAGGTCAGACCTTTTCTACCAGACACTGATTCCTTTTGGAATTCTTTTAGGGAAGTCTAGAAATAACTGATAAACCCCAGTAGGGAGTGAAGGACACTCTTATTGACCCCAATAAATCAACTGATGGTGGAATCCCCTTAAGAGATTCTTTTAAAAAAATTGAGGAAAAATTCTGGGGAAAGCACATATCTTCTTTGAGACGTCACTATGACGTACCCCCTCAGAAAGTCTGGGTCTACAGACGTTGGAAAGCTGCTGGACAATTTCATCTTACAGTTCAATGGAAGCATGAGGTCTCCTTTGCAGTAGGGCTGCCTCAAAGCACCAGGGGAAATTAATAATAGCTGACATTTATATGGGGTTTTAAGGCTTGCAAAATACTGTAGATCCATTATCTCATTTGATCTCACAATAACCCTATGGGGTAGTAAATTAGTTTAGTTCCAGATTCCAAGGAATAGAGATTAATGCACACTACTTCACCATAATTCTTCACAGTTTATTAATATTTGGACTATTTATGGCCTTCCCAGAAAGCATAAATGAATACCTGCCCCAATAACTTGGATAATGATATCATCAGTGGCATCAGGACATACTTTCTGATAATGAGAGCCACCTCAAAATGGGCCAGGCTGGCTGCCTAATGGCATTTCCTTTTCAATGGAGTCTTTGAGTAAAGACCAAATGACCACTTGTTCTGTATGTTTGTATATATGTATTTATGAGTCTTTGTGTGTGTGTGATAAGTATTCTTTTTTATGATATGAGTTGGACTAAATAGAGATTCCTTCCAACTCAGAAATTCTATAATCTTCCATATTTTCAAAGGCCTGAAGCTGGGAGACTTGTGTCAGTCCAACAATTTTACCTCTGGTAGCACAATACAAATGCCTCCAGCTGCCCCTCTTAATCATGGTCCTAGTTTTGAAATCCAACAAAATAGAACTGGGTTCTATTCCCTTATTCCTAGCTGGGGTATCTTGGTGACTCGAGCCTCCCTTGAGCACTAATTTTTTCAATGTGAAAGTTTTGGATCCTGAGGAACACAGCCCAGTGATGGAGTCACCCCATAGTGCCTCGATATGGGAGAGAAACCACATCCAGAAGGTCAAGGACTCCCAAGCATCCAGACCATCCCCAGAAGTTCTGTTTTCCATTAAATCAAGCCATGGGGTGAAATGGCTCTGGAGAAGGCAAGAAGAAGGCTGTCTTTGCACAACATTGCCCCTCACTATGATAAACATAATGTGCACATCCTGTCATCGTGTATAGGATGACGCGGTCTTTGATTATGAGCATTAACGATTACTGCTGCTATTCCTTCTTGTTACTATTACTTCGTTGCTACTACTATTATTACTTTACTAAGATGCTACTACTGCTACTGCTACTAACTATTACCTCTCCTACTACTTTCCTCAGCTTGCTGCTCTAGGCATTTCAGGGAGTTTCTCTGTAGCGGTAATCAAGGACTTCTCCTAATGGGAGAACTCCTTCATTCTGTATTGTCTGGTATGTATTTTCCTTGTGTGTGTCTGTATTTTTATATATATATATATATATATATATATATATATATATATGTATACACATACATATATATATATATATATATATATATATATATATATATAAAACTCGTTTCAGACATCTACTAACTGTGTGACATGGGCCAGTCACTTTACCCATTTGCCTCAGTTTCTTCATCTATAAAAGGAGCTGGAAAAGGAACTTGGAAACCAATCCAGTATCTTTACTAAGAAACCCACAAAAGCCTGAGCAACAAAATCAGATGTGAAAGGAGTTGAGACTTGGATTGGGGACTTCTTTCCTCCTCACATGTCAAAATTATCCAAACTTCAATGGGACCTGATCACATCCCCTCCAGACAGATATATTTTAGTCTGACACTCCTTTCTCTCTGAGGAGAGCAGAGTCTGGCTTCCAACCCCAACCTCCTGCTTCCCTTCCTGGTGGAAATGACAGTCTTCCTTGGAAAAGGGGTGGGGAGAGAAGTCTAGAGAGGTCTCTTCTGCCTCCCTTTGAACCACTGCAGGACAGCCCATTGCAGTCTATGGATCCCCACTACATATGGCGACCTCTTCCTATATTATTGGAGCATCCGTCAAATGAACATCATGTAGCGGAGGAAGAGAGGATGGGTAGGGAGGAGGATTGCCTTCAGGCATTTGAAGGCTTATCTGTTTCGTTTTCCCCCAAACTCAGGGCTAGATCTGGTGTTGGCTCTAAGACTTCTCAGCTTTCTCACTCTGAAAGGTACTGCTTTCCCTATGACTCCTTCGTGTTTGGTCAGTACCTCCCCCCTTCTTTAGAATGAAAGTTTTCTACAATTAGGGCTTGCTTTCTTTGCTGATGTGTGCATTCCCAATGTTTAGCCCACCTGACTTGTGTGTGAGTCCCAGGAGCAAAGGGCAAAGTTGTCAGAAGGCAGATCTAGGTCTGAATTCAGGGAAAAACACAACAGAAACACTTGCTAATGATTAAAGCTTTTTAAGAGGAGGTAGTGAGCTCCCCCTCATTAACGTCTCCAAGCATGACTGGACATATTCATTGGAAATATTGTAGGGGAAGGAGAGGAGTTTGAAATTTATTTGGGGCCTGGATTGGGCTAGGTGGTTGCAGAGATCACTTCTGATTCTTTGAGTCTGTGAAATCAGCTCAACTCCTAATGTATGCTTTTTTTGACCCTGAAAAGCAAAGCCTTTGAATGGAGGGCTTGGGAGTCCTGCCCAGAAATACAGATTAGGACTGAATGGTCCCAAAGGATCACTGCCTTTCTTCCAAGGTACTAATTGTAGGTGACCCAGCATTGGGATGCCTCATTTCATGGTAGTGGTGTTCCATGGCCAATGAAAGCCCTGCCTTTGTAGAATCATCTCTGAAAGGACCTTGGTGCACTCCCTCTGAGACTTTTAATGCCACAGGTCTTTAATTCAATGAAAATTTATTGATCACCTGTTGCTTACAAAGTGCCAAGGTTATAAATATACAAATGATGCCATGCCAGATCTCAAGGAGGACACTCCAATTGTTGTTCAATCTTGACTCCATTTGGAGTTTTCTTGGCACGATACTGGAGGAGTTTGACATTTCCTTCTGCAGCTCAATTTGCAGATGAGGCAGAGTGAAGTGACTTGCCCAAGGTCATATAGCTACTAAATATCTGAGGCTGAATTTGAACTCAGGATGATGAGACCTCCTGACTCTAGAGACAGTACTCTATCTACTCTGCCACCCAGATCCCACATTGGATGAGGACGGGAACTATGGAAGTCATGGATAAAGATAATAGGAGTGCAAAGGAGAGCCCAGGACTTTAGGAAGAGATGCACAGGTGGAGATGGTCTTCTGAGAAGGGGGATGAGGGGGAGTCGGGGACCCAGGGAAGGAAGGCTTCCTCCAGGAATTGGCCCCTGAACCAAGCCCTGAGTTCTGAGCAGAGGTCCTTCCAGAGGTGAGTCAAGGACACAGTACATTCTGGAGATGGGAGCAGCTCTCCGAGGTCCCAAATCGGGAGCAGTCTGGTTTGACTGGAATTCTGTGTGTGTGTGAAGGAGGACAGTGGAGAATGAGACTGGAGCCAGGTTAATAATGGGAGCTAACATCTCTCTAGAGTGTACAGACATTATGTCATTCAACCCTCACAAGAACCCTGTGAGGCAGGAACTCCAGGCAGGTGTTATTCTCCCTTCAAAAAAAATGCACATGAAGAAACTGAGACCTGGAGATGCTTAGTGACTCAGCCAGGGTGGCTGAGTGAGGATCAGGGTTAGGATTTGCAGCTATGTCTCTGTTGACTTTAAGTCCAGGACTAAACATGGTGTGGACAGGGGATAGACTTAAATACCAAAATAAGGAGTTTGTATTCTCCCTAATAGGTAATGGGGAGTACCTGGCATGTGCAATGGGGAGGTGCTTCAGGGTTTTTGTCAGGACCTGTAGTCTGGTTGGCTCTGACCCTGTTGGATCAGGACAAGGTTTGCTCTATTGACCTACCTCTGGGCTCTCAAGGCCCAGGGTGTCTCTTCTCTATCATCAGATCCAGCCCTCACTGACTGTCTTCTCTCCATTGTAAGGGCCCAGTGACTAGTACCCCAATTGCTTTTAAACACTCAACATTGAATTATTATTTTTATTTTTTAGTTTTAGTTTTCTTTTGGCAAGGCAATGGGGTTAAGTGGCTTGCCCAAGACCACACAGCTAGGTAATTATTAAGTGTCTGAGGCCAGATTTGAACTCAGGTACTCCTGACTCCAGGATCAGTGCTGATACTGAATTATTTTTACGAAGGGTGCTGACCCTGTTTTTTAGGTTGAGGCTCTATTATTTAAGAATTCAGCCTAGGTATGGCTGGTAATTGTGCCCTTCTGTTGAGGTGGAAGAAACACTTGGTTCAGACTCAAAAGCTCTGCCACTTTTTACCTATATAACCCTGGACAGCTCATTTAATTCCTATTTGTCTCAGTTTCCCCATCTGTAAAACAGGGATAGTCATGGCACTTACCTTCTAGGGTCATTGTGATGATTAAATGAAATAATTATAAAGCATTGGCATATAGATATGTGAACTCACAGGACTTACCCTAATCCAAGCCAAAGGAGCTCCCTGACTTCAGCTTCAAGGAGGAGGTGTTTAGGAGGAAAGCCAGGAACCTTCTTGGAAGTCACCATCTGAAAAGGCCCACAGCTGCAAGAGTGTATGTAAATATAGTCCTCTGTGGGGTGTGAGATCAGGAGGAGAAAGAGGCCAGGAGGTCTGCCAGGTGTCAGCAGAAGAGCCACAGGGACAGCTGCAAAAAAAAAAAAAAATTAAAGAAAATGGCGGAGGAGTGTGGGGGAGGGGGGAAAGTTGACCAAGAGGAGACTGGACAGATCGGGTGGCAGGACTGAGTCTTGACAACAGAAAGCCTGTGGATCTGGGTTTGACTCTCCACTCACCTATTTCTTACTCGGGGCCAGTCCTGAAGTCACAAAAACCTGATCTCAGATGTGGTCTTAGCCATTTACTAATTTTGTGACCCTGGGTAGGTTATTTCACCTCTGTTGCCTCAAATTCCTTGTCTGTGAAATGGAGATGAAAATAGCTCCAACTTCCCTGAATTATAGTGAGGTTCAAATGAGGTAATAATTGGAAAGAGTTTTATGTAGTTCCAGGCCAAAGTAAGCACTATATAAATAGATATTATTATTATCATCATCACTGTCATCAGCATCATTATTACTATTGTGATTATCATTGTTAGATCCACTAACTTTCAGACAAGGGTATCCTGAGGGGGATCCCAGGACTCTGTCCATTCCTATCTCATCAACCCTTCTCTAGGTGAAGTCGGATTGGCATCTTTCTCAAAGCCAACTGCAGCATTGGAAGGGCCTCCTTGGATGGGGAAGAAGACATCCTCCCAGTCCAGTTCTGTAATTCCACCATTCTTCATCATGCCCCACCAGCTCTTCCCAGTGCCATCACAGAGGTTGGGAGGAGAAAGACTCCTCTGTTTTAGTGAAGAATTAGCCCAATGAAGCTAACTACCTTCATTCTGAGAAAGGCTCTTGAACTCAGAGGGGAAGGTGAGACAGTCAGCCACCGTCTACATGCAAATGTTGATTTACTAGCAAAGTCAGCCTCTTTGGAGAGAGCTAAGTATCAAGAGGTGTTGAGGGAAAGGCTGCCAAGGCTGGGCTGGGCATATTAGAAGTAAGTAGACAACAGACACATCCCCTCTTCATATCCAGAATGTTGATAATGGCAATGTTATTACAAGGGCACCATTCTCAATGACTCCTTGAGTTTTGCGTCACTGTCCAACTTCCCTCCTCCATCCCTATTTCTCACCACTCTATTGTACTCTAAGTTTAATATTAACTCAAGTCAAGTCATTAACCACTTATTAAGTAATCAACCATTTCACATTTATTAGATGCCAGCTCTCTGCCAGGCACTCTTTTTTGGAATACAAAGAAAGGTAAAAGACAGTCCCCTCTCTCTAGGAACTCGCAGTCTGTTGGAGGTGACAACAGGTGAACAATTATTTACAGACAAGTTATGGAAAAGATCAACTGGAAATCATCTACTAGCCTCAAGGTGGGTCAGGAAAGGGTTCCTGGAGAAGGTGGGGTCATAGTGGGGCCTGAAGGAAGCCAGTGACATGAGGAGGGGGAGATGAGGAGGGAGAGTCTCTCAGGCAGGAAATCAATGGTCCTGGCTGAAAGTATAATGGAAGAGGGAGTAAGGCATAGGAAAATTGGAAAGGCAGGGGGGGTTCCCATTCTGAAAGGCTTTCATTGCCAAACAAAGGGTTTTTATATTTGATCATAGAGGTGATAAGGAGCCCTGGAATTTGTTGAATGAGGTGGGGCTGGGGGCCAGATACAGGTCAGATCTGCACTTTGGCAGCTGAGTGAAAGATGGCTTGGAGGGGGGATGCTTGAGGTAGGGAGACCAAGATGGAGATTGCTGTCATAGTCCTGGTCTGAAGTGAGGAGGTCTTTCCCTGGGGTGCTGGAAGGGTCAGAGGAGAAAAACACGGAAGAGGGATGTTTGGAAACAAAAAATTGGCAGGACTTAGCAATAACTTGGAAATGGGGAGTGAGAATGAGGAATCAAGGCTGACCCCGGGATTGTGAACCTGGTTGACTGGGAGGAGGGGGTAAGCTTTTGGGGAAAGATAGCGAATTCCATCATAGCCATATTGCTTTGTCTATGTGACATCTCATTTAAGGTGTCTGATGGGCAGATGAAGATTT
This sequence comes from Macrotis lagotis, assembly GCF_037893015.1. Lineage (NCBI taxonomy): Eukaryota > Metazoa > Chordata > Mammalia > Peramelemorphia > Peramelidae > Macrotis > Macrotis lagotis. The sequence continues at coordinate 266,240,350 of NC_133662.1, read as the reverse complement.
GACTCGGGATTTGGGGAGAGGTTGGGGGGGTAGAGGTGTGGATCTGGGGATCGTCAGTATGGAGATGATCCCTGGATTCACAGGAGCTGATGAGATCCCTGAGTGAAATCATACAGGAGCAGAAGAGAGGAGTGACCAGGACAGGAGCTGTTAGTATGGTCTGAATGAAGAACCATCATGGAAGGCTGAGGATTGGGGACCCAGATGGGAGGGAAACTATGAGAAAATGGTGCCCCAGAAGCTCAAAAAGAAGAACAAGAATAGGAGGGTGACCTGCAAGACTCCTGGAAGGGAAAGGAGAATGAGGATTGAGAAAAGGCTATCCAATCAGACAATTAAGAGATGGTCATTGCCATGAAAATCTTTTTGTGTTTCTTAATTTTAGGATTAAATGAAGAAATAAAAGCATTTTAACAAAAAGCATGATCAATAACTTTAGAAGGAACAAATTTAATTGAATGATGAGATTGGAAACCAAATTTCAGAAAATTTAGAGAAGAATAAGCATTTTTCTAATACCTACCATATATATGTATCTGTGCAAAGCTCTTGAAAAATATTATCTCATTTGATCCTCACAACTTAGGAGCAAGACACACATCTAACAGTTGAGGAAACTGAGGCAGATAGAGCTTAAGTGACCTGGCCAGAATTACAGTATCTGAGGCTCCATTTGAACTCAGATCTTCCTGACCTTCAGGCCCAATGCTCTACCCACTATAGTGCTCCCTAGTGGTCTCTAGAGAGTGAGCAGGGAAGGGAGGCACTGACTGTAGACAAGTTTCTCAAGGGTCTATCTCAAGATAGAAGAGATAGAAGATAGTGAGTGGGGATGGAGGGATGAAGTGAGGGCTTTTGAGGACAGACAGTAGGAAAGTAGCCAGGAGACAGGGAATGGTTAAGGCCAAATGATAGTGGAGATGACAGAGGGGGAATCTGCTGGGAAAGGATGAGATGGAAGGAGATCCCTCATGCTTATAGAAGGATTAGCCTTGGCAAGAAGAAAGGCCAGTTCTTCACGGATTGGTTGGTTGGTTTCTGTCTAAAAATTCTACAATACAGTTTTTCAGCAATAAAAGTCTTTTCCCATTTAAGTACCCACAAACTCAAATAAAAGGGTGAATTGAAAGAAGACAAGGACTCTCAGCTGAATAACACAAGAGTGAAGGAGGAGAGAGAGGAAGAGGGGATCAAAGAGAAGTGAGATGAGGAGGAGTTCAGGAGAGGGATCTTTAGGCAAATGACCTCCATTTTTGCCAGAGGAATAGGAAACAAGGTTCTCTGAGAAAGAGGCAAGGAGGGAGAGCCTCAGCAAGTTTGGGGAGGGATGAAAAAGTATGGAAAAACTGTGGTGGTGAGTGGGAGAGTGAAGCAATTAGGGAGGTGTAAAAGGATTGCCTTGAAATAGTGGGGCCCAGTGGAGGTTATGGAACATAAATTTGGAGTAGACCCAGTCAGCACAGCTTTTGATTCTCTGCAGTTCTCTTCAGCAGCCTGCATATGGGAGCAAAGGTTGTGGGCGATGGGGATGATCCAAGACTGGAGCCTAACAGGGCAAGGTCAGTGGTTGGACATGTGCACCAGGGACTCAAGAGAAGAGGTCAGTGTAGACTTAAATTGCTTCAACAAGGGATCCAGATGGGGAAGGGAGGAAAGTGTAGCTCATGGAAGTGGGATGGTGGATGGGGAGAAATAAGGGTGGGTTCAAGCTTCAAAATTGTCAGAGACATAGGCTCCCCATGAGGCAGAGAATGAGATTTGCAATAAAGTTACTGATGACAGTTGAGATGGTCAGTCCCCTCTTGATCAGTCCGGAGTAATTGTTCAGTGATTTGCCAAGACATGTTTGAAAAAAAAGTGAAGATGAATAAACAAAGCTGAGCTCTTTGTACCCATACGTGAACCATCATCTGCAGGAGACAAGAGGGGGACATGCCAAGACAAACACTATATTCCCTCATAAAGATCTCTTTGACCTTTGCATTGCTTTTAATGTCATTTTATAGATTTTTCCCAATAAGAATGATGGATGGCCACAGTCTCCAAAGGACTAAAGCCGAGAGTCACCCAAAGGGCAATGGAGAGGCATACAGCAGGAGTGACTAGTTTGGCTAACATATGGACAAGAATTATGCTGGGGCATAATGCAAAGGGGATGGTACTGGAGAAATGAGTAGGCAGACTCTGTGCAGTGTCATAATTAGATGGAGTCTCCAGTATATGGAGTGGACCCCTTGGGAATGGAACCATTTACAAGAGGACATGGACAAGAGTTATACAGGATGGGGGCAGCTAGGTGGTGTAGTGGAGAGAGTACTGGCCTTGGAGTCAGGAGGATTTGAGTTCAGATCTGACCTAAGACACTTAATTACCTAGCTGTGTGGCCTTGGACAAGTCACTCAATCCCAATGCCTTGCAACCCCCCCCCCCCCCAATTAAAAAGGATGAGATGGGCTGGATGGATTGAGATCTCCCTCACTGGACAGGGAGTATTCATATTGACAAAAGTATTGAATTTCACAATAAAGGAAATTTGCCTTACTCCCTTCAGGCACTTCACACTTTGGTCCACCTGGTCTATTTTCTGTGCCCACATCGATCCCTGTGCTTTCCTACCTCTGCATCTTTGTTCACAGTTTCTTCCATCTAGAAAGTCATTGCTCATCTTCTCTGTGGTAACATTCCACCCCCAAACCTTACATCCATCAAGTTTTCCTTGGTTCCTGCCTCACTTTCCTCCCTCCTCATCACCACCAATCTCTGGACCTCACACAGTCCCCACTTCTCTTGGCTTTTTTCATGTAGATCCTTTAATCTATCTGACTTTTGTACCTTTAGAGGTAAAAGGAGGGGATCAAACAATCTTTAAATTATTTCCAGGCACTGACTTTCTAAGGTCTGAGATGATATAGTCAGATAAATCTTTGACTTCAAAAAGATCTAAAAAGGATCAGAATGGCTCAGAATCCTCATCCTGGATTTTTGGTGTGTGTTCATCTCCAACGACATGATCTTTCAGAAAAATCAGGTATATTTGATACTAGGGTAGGGCAAATGGGGCTTTGCTCCAGGGCACTGACATTACTTGAAGATTATTAGTGTCTCTCCCAGATCCCTGGCATTTTCTCTAGAAGCAGTTTCACACTGGTATCCCAAGGTCTCTGTCTCTTCTCCATAGCCTGTCCCAGTCTTCCCTGGGGCTGAATTCCTAGTCACACTTTTGGCTATTTGACTCTCCCCATCTCTTATGCTATTCTTATGGAGTGCTGATTCATCTCAAAGAAAAGAAAGAAAAAAGAAGAAAAAATCCCCAAAGAATGGAAAGGAGAAAAGGAGAGTGAAAGGGAGTCCATGAAACATTACCAATTGAAGTTTCAGGTGACATGGAAAAAAAAGAATTCATTCTTCCTGACGTTTCTATGGCATTCTAGTCTTTATAAAACATCATCGCAACAGCTTATTTTACTTTCAGGTTTGCCAAGTGATTATCCAACTTGTGTTGGACCTCCCAGCAACTTTGGAGGGAGGTGGGTATGACACTCTCAACTGTAAGAAAGGATCATACAACCTGAGGTGAGACTTGAACTCAGACCTTCCTGACTGAGATGGCTTGCTTCCTGAGGGGCAGAGAAGGGGAAGATGGGAACTAAGAACTGAGGGACACATTGAATCAGGTAATTTTTAATCTGACAATCTAACATAAGGAAGAGTGGACAAGTAAATAGCGTTCTGGTCTCAGAGTCAGCCAGGTTCAGCCACCCTGGGGAAGTTCCTTCATCTCTCAGCATCCTGATACATCATTCAAAGCTTGTACACTAGAGGCTGGCTGCTAATCTGCATTTGCAGGGAAAGGCCCCCCCCCCAATGACTACTCTGTTCCCCACTCCTCCCTCCTGCCCCAGATCCCATCACTTCACACAAACTGTGTTTGCAGTTGCTGTGGGTCCTATTTACCCCTGTCACTCTCCCACACTCCATTTGCTTTCTGTTTCTCTGGTTTTGGCACCCACTTTCCTGGACAAAATTACAGGCCAACTGTTTCTGGAAAAGAAGTCTTTTCTTAACCAAGACCCAAGAAGAAACCCATTTTGGCCTCGCAGAAAACCAACCCATCTGCCCCTGTGGGAGCATGGATGGAGGATTGAGTCCCCTCTAGAAAAAGGCATGAGAAGTCTGGGATGAGGAGAGGCTGGGGCTGGGGGCTGGGGCTGGCGCTGAGGGCTGGGGGCTGGGGGCTGGGGCTGAGGCTGGGGGCTGGGGCTGGGGCTGGGGGCTGGGGCTGGGGGCTGGGACTGGGGCTGGGGCTGAGACTAGGGGCTGGGATTTTCCTCTAGCTCCCGCTGATGCTAAGAGGCCCTGGTGTTCTCCATTACGAACATTTCAGCAGTTTTCACCAGGGTGCAATTTATCACCATCATATGTTTTCAGTCAAGTTTCTCAGCGGCCCTGTCTATCTCTTGCAGTCTCAGTGGAAGAGCTTGGGGATAGAAATGACATTCTTCCTTTTTGAAGTCCCTCCCACTGAATGATGACAGTGTTTAGAGCTGACCTGGACCCCAGATGGCTGGACATCTTTAGGGCTGTTGTAAGACCTGGATGTGGTTAATTTGTGCTATTCGCAGGCCTGGGCCCCTTTGGACTGCATGGAGAGTGTTGGCACTGGAAACAATGGCGGGCCTCCTGCCCTCTTAAATCACTGCAGCTGATGCTTGCCTTGGTCTGAGTAGCCCAAGCATTTCAGAAGAGATGAATGGGCATGAAGTGATTAGAGTCAATGTTGGCGGCAAATGGGACACACTGGGGAAGGGAGATGGGGCAAAAGAATGAAAAGTGACCCTGGCCCCAGCTGAGAAATTGGAAACCTGGGGCAAGAGTTGCTAGTGAGCACATGAGGATTGACTGGTGCTCATTCCCTCAGGAGAGTCGCCTCACATCTCTAGCATTGGAATAGAAGGTCTCTAAGGTCCCTTCCTGTGCATATTCTATGATTCTATCATCTTGTCTGACCCACTCATTTTTCAGAAGACATTGTGGCTTGTGGATTGGGCTTGGGGTCTGTATCTATATGTCCTTGGGTAAATCATGTTTCCTGCAAAATGAAAGTATTTTCTTATATGGACCCTAAAGTCCCTTCCATATTTTAGTTTATGAACATCATAGGTTTAGTTTAAATACTGCTACTTATTTTATAGATGAGGTAACTGAGAAGAGAGAGAGAGAGGCAGAGAGACAGACAGAGAGAGAGAGAAGAGAGACACACACAGAGAGAGACAGAGAGAGAGAAAGAGACAGAGAGAGAGGGAGGAGAGAGAGAGGGAGAAGAGAAGAGAAGAGAAGAGAAGAGAAGAGAAGAGAAGAGAAGAGAAGAGAAGAGAAGAGAAGAAGAGGAGAGGAGAGGAGAGGAGAGGAGAGGAGAGGAGAGGAGAGAGAGAGAGAGAGAGAGAGAGAGAGAGAGAGAGAGAGAGAGAGAGAATATACCATATGACTCAACTGGTAAAAAGTTGAGGGAAAACTTGGCTTCAAATCTCAGGTTCTTTCCATTGTGCCAGAAACTCAGATGTGGTGGTCAATCTTTTAGACTTGGATGAATTTATGATTTTGTCCATGGGCCACTTTCCCACAAACAACCATGATGGCAGCCCATTCATGTGTATTTTTTGACTTCTTATCTTCTTAAAATCTTCCCCAAGGCAGCATGCTTTTAGATCTCTTAATATGGAGAGTGTTTATTGATGGAGCCCATGGGCTGTTGTCCATTGCTCTCACCACCACTGGGCCATGTTCTTCTCCATTCATAAATCTCTCTGATTACATTCACTTGTGCAATTCTTCACTAGTAATGTATTGCTGCTTACTCACACCCAGCATGTGGCTCCTCATTGCCCTTTAAGTGACCCCATCCTTGAATTCTCCAGAATATTCAGTATTCCATAGCTTGCAATTCTATTTGAAGCTATTTTTTCCCTTTTTGTTATGAGGTCTTATGTAGTCTATCTTCTTAAACTGGGTTGAAAGCTCATGAAACCATTCCAATTCAAGAGGAAAACTTTAAAAAGGCTCTGATTTGGAAAAGACAAATAAGATTATACCTATAATGTCACCCCATTCTTATAACTGATGACTTAGCCTCCAACTGTGCTGAGAAAGTTCAGACCATCCATAAAGACTTTTTTTCCATTCCTTTCCTCTAGACCTTAGATCTTCCTAGCATCAACTTCCTTTTTTCTCCCTCCTTTCTTAGTGAAAATGATATTTTTGTTCCTATGCTTCACTTGTGCCTTTGGACTCCTCCCCTTCAGCTTTTGCAAGAATCTCACATCAATAGAAGTCACCTCTTTCTCATGAATCTTCTGTCTCTCTTTCCCATTTGTTTACAAACACATATAGCCCTTAATAGATCTAGGATGTTCTTATCCCAACTCCCACTCAAATTGACCTTTTGGGGCTCTAAAGGTCTATCTACAACTCTTCCTCAAGATTCTAGGTATGTCCCTGAAGGATTTAGAACATTTTTTATAATATCCCCCCCAATTTGAGCCTTCATTATGGTGAATTCTTTCCAATTCTAGCTGATATTGTTTTTATAGAGGTGTATGGTTTGCAAAAAAACAAACCTTTTCAACAATGGTGTCAAACTCAAATAGAAAATTTATCTATAAGGATCCCTACGGGTCACTATTAACTTAGAAAAATAGCATTAACATTATCTATATTCTATTTTGTTTTTATTTATTTTGTTAAATTTTTCCCAATTATATTTTAATCTGGTTTGGACTGTCTATATAGGTGGAGGGTTTTAGGTCAACTTTTCATTGTCTGATACCTCTACTTTCATTTGCTTCTTACAACAACCCTGAGAAATAGGTTATTATATCCTTGTTTTATAGTTGAGTGAGCTTCTCCTCAGAGTCAAAAATCTAGACACCTTGAAGGTATGATTTGAGTCCTCATTTTGAATCTGATGCTCTTTCCAGCATACTATTCACTTTTATTCTTTAAGCCTTCACAATACTCAGAAAGCCTTTCTTTGACCCTTCTCCCCTCATGCTACCATGCCATTTTTTCTCATCTATGCATTACTAAGTTTCTTACAAATGTAGACTAAACCCAAAGCCTGCCTTTCAACATATTCTTATCTCATTCTCTTGCAGACTGCCTCCTGACTTCACTCAACCAACACTGTTCTTTCATAGATGACCCTCTAAGTGACACAGTCAACAGCTCTCCCTGTTCCCCACCACAGTGTTTATTCCATTTGTCCTTTGGCATCATTGATTGTCTTCTTCAACCAGAAATCTCTTTCATCACTGGATGGCAGACCTCCTTTAGGATATCTGTCAAACAGTGGGATTTATGGGTCAAATGGTATGGATATGCTATTCACTTTCTCTGAATAATTTCAAATGATTTTCCAGAATGGTTTGATTCAATCACAGCTTTAGCAGTAGCATCATATGTCCATCTTTCCATAAGCCCTCCAACATCGATTATTCCCTTCATATGGTATCATAGCTGTCTCTTAAAAAATGGGTGTTGAATTGTTGAAGTGACCCACATAGTATTGAATATGTCCTTCTTGGGAAAAGTTTGTGAGTTAACTTTTTAAGTTATAAGGAATTGAGGGAACATCCAAGTTGCTACTTATAGCAGAAGGATGCTGATATTGAGCCAATTGTTCTTAGAAAAATCATTATTGATATTCTATAAAATGGGAAGGGTCTATTTCTAATTCTCTTTCCCGGTTCTTTTTAGTCTTTTACACGAGAGTAAAGAAGGCACTCTAGTGAGTTAATTAATAAAGACCAGTTGACAAGAGCCTCACCTTGAGTTCTCAAGACTGCCTTATCTTCCACCAATTAATCATGATTTCCCATTTAAAACAGATCTTCCAGCTGCTCATGTGTGATGTGTCAGCTGTCATAGGAGCCCCAGGCCTCTACCATGCTAGAGAGAATCTCATCACAAGACAAGAGACAGTTATGAAGCTTGAAGAGAAGGCATATAAAACACCCCCCCCCAAATTACAGCAGTCAGTGAAGATGCCACAGTTTGCCAGACTGACAATGCATGGTAAAGAGAATAGCAAGGGCAAAACATGACAAGAATAGGAGATATAAATCACAATCTACTTGCCATCTTCAAGGAAAAGGAAATGAAGGAAGAGAGGAAAGTAATTAACCTGCCACATGTAGGTTGCCACATCTAATTTTTAAATCAGAGAGAGATCCAGGGATGTGTTAAAACAGGTAATCTTATGGTTGCAAGGGACATTAAGATAGTTCCATCTAATCTTCTTATAATACTGTGGGGAAACTAAATAGTTTGAGTAAAAAGCCCTGGGTCATATAACTGACTAGTTAATGGTAGGGTAGTAAGGTGGATGGGTTAGAGATCTGACCCTATAGTTTGGAAAACTTGGGTTCAAATCCACATCTGATGCAAGCTGGTTGTGTGATGATGGCCATCACTTAACCTGTCAGTGCCCCTGGCCAATTCTCTTTGACTCAAAATTGAAGAGCAGATGCAGATCAACTGTGGTCAAGAGCGGGGTAGCTAGAGGGTAAAGTGGATAGAGTGAGTGCTGGCCCTAGGATCAGGAGGTCCTGAATTCAAATGTGATCTCAGATAGTTAATAATTATCTATCTGTGTGACCTTGGGCAAGTTACTTAACCCCATTGCTTTGTTAAATAAAACACTTTGGTTGAGAGGATTTGTTCACTGGGTATTCCCTAAATAAGACTCCCAACCTAGCCCAGTAGATAGAATGTTAGCAATTAGGACAGCATGATATAGCAGAAAGAGTACAGAGGACCTGAGTTCAAATCTTGCCTCTGTCATTTATGATCTGTGTAGCTGAACATAGAGGTGAGTCCTCAGTTCCATTATTTGTAAAATGAAATGGTAGGACTAGGTGATCTCTGAGATCTCTCCCATATCTTTCTTCCTATGAGTGCTAAACATAAAACCAGAACAATTTGGATTCATTCAATCCTGAATTTAACTTCTTCCTTGTGCTAAACACTGGAATTATAAGAAAACACACAAAAAAGAAACTGCCATCAAGGTGCTAATAGTCTAATGGCAGAGGCAAGTAGTTCTGTATGTACAAGATACATCCAAAGTAGCTGGAAGGTCATTTCAGAGGGAAGATAACAGAATAGGGGGGTGGGGTGAGGAAGAAAGAAGGGTCTCCTGCAGAAGATTGATGATAAAATGGCCAGGGAACAATGAGGTAGAGGTGGTGAGAGAGCATTCTAGGAATGTTGGACAGAACCATCACAGATGCTTGGGAATTGGGGCTGAAGCATTGAAGAGAGGAGGCTGCGGTAGCTGAATCTCCAAGGGTATGATGGAGATGAGGTATCAGAAGACAGGAAAAGTCACATGGGGATGGGTTATAAAGGATTTTATGAGTCAAATAGAAGGTTTACTATTTGAGAAGGAAAAGATGAGAGGACTCAGCAAAAAGACTTGGCAGACACCAACTGTTAAGGGCTGAGATAAGGATCAAGATCCATCACTGGATGCTGAGAAGGAGCAGATGGATAGAAAAAAAGGATAATGAGGAGTGGTCAACATCACGAAATCTTTGAGAAAAGAGAGAATCCATGAGAATAGGGGCATCATTAGAATCAAAGTCTATTGAGAGGTCCAAAAGCATGAGAACTGAGAAAAGCTCATTTGATGTGGAAGCTTGATCCTGGAATTTTGGAGAGAGCAAAGAATGATAAGGTTAGAAATCAGATTGCAGAGGGTTTAGAATAGAGGAAATAAAGGCACTCAGTGTAGACAGCTCTCTGGAAGAGTTTAACTGAGAAGGGGAGGGAAGATGTGGGATAATAGCTAGAGGGATGTTAGAACTGAGTTTGATTTTATTTTTAAAGAAGGTTGAAGATATGGGTAGGCTTGTAGGGAACAGGTAAGCAGTCAGTAGACAGGAGAGATTGAAAATAAGTGATAGTGAGGATAACAAAGGGGGAAGAGATTCTGGAGAAGGTGGAATGGAAGGAAGGTAGAGGGTCTGCCTTGGCAAGAAGAAAGGTCTTTTCTTCAAGTGAGATGGGATGAAGAAGGAGATGAAGGCAGGGGCAGAGGTGTCTGACTGATGTGAGAAAATGAGAAGATGATCAGAAGGGGTTCTTGGCAAGTGATCTCAATGTTTTTGGAGAAATAGACAGCAAAGTTCTCAGCTGAGGATCTATCAGGAGGAGGGACCAGTGGAGTTGGAAAAGGGATTGTCAAGATAAACAATGATGATGATGATGATGTTTGTTCATCATTCTTGAAGTCCGGGACATCATATGATGTGGATTTGAGGGGGTGAATCTGTGCTAAGTCATCAGGCTCACTTTTTCCTCCAGAGCCATCTGGGTCCAGTGGCTAAATATGAATCAGGATGACTGGAGTTGGCCCTGAATGTGAAGCATGTGAGATTTGCCCAAGGTCACACAGCTACTAAGAGTCAAGTGTCTGAGGTCGGATTTAAATTCCTGAACTCCTAACTCCAAAGCCAGTGCTCTGTTCACTGTACCACTCTATCTGCCCACCAAGATTAGAAAATATGTCATGGCAGAGGTGGAAAAGGTTACTATTGAGTCAATTAGGGAGGTATCAAAGAATCACATAGCAGCAGGGAGGGTCCAGTTGGGGTGATGTGACATAAATCTGTAATGGCCCTAGTCAGCACAGTTTTGTGATTTTCTGTAAATTCCTTCAGAAGGACATGAATAAGAGCAAGAACACCGACAGGGAGTCATTGAGGGTTGATGGTTGGCGAGGCCTGGCTGACGGTAGGGCAAAGGGTAAAGGATAAGACTATATAGAATAGTTTAGAGATGAAGTGGTTCAACACTGGGTCTAGATAGGTAAATGAGGAGATTATAGTCAGTGCAAGGTTGGAGGCTTGGGACAAAAGAAAAGGAGAGGATATGGAAGTCATATTGGCAAAAGGTGATGAGCCCCTAAAGGAATTTTGCAATTCAAAAACAAGAAATTAGGATACTTGTTGGTGAAGACACGATCAAGGGTCCAACCATCTTTGGAGGTATCTGAGGTGGAATGGAGGAAAAGTTTATGGGAAATGAAGACGTTGAAGAACTGGGAAAGTAGGGACTTTGATGTATCCCCAGAATATATGTTGAAGTTCCCTGGATGAGGAAAGATGAGGTAGTGAGGTAGGCAGACATGGGCTACCATATCGATTTGGGGTTTTTCAGATTCCTTTTTTTTTCTAGTCCTGGAAAGTCCTCTAGGAAGTTCAACATCTTAATGCTGTATAACCTTCCAACTCCTTTTCTTTTCTACAATTCCATGAGTGGCATAGCTTTTCTATGGGCAAGGCAAGCCATTGTGAGATCAGGATCCATTATAATCACCATCATGGAGCAAACAAAAATAGAATATTAGTGATATTGATAATACTTCCAGTAACAATTATTTATATAGTGGGGTTTTTTTTTTTAGGTTCACAAAGCAAACATATATGTGATCATAGCAAAATATTTTTTTAGAGGACCTAGAGGTCTTTTAGTCCAACCCCTTCATTTTGCAGATGAGGAAACTGAGTCACAGAATTTCCTGAGGTCTCATAGTTGATGAGTAGGAGAGGGAACTACTTTTGTGCTCTGGTTTGGCATTCAATACCAATAGTCTTTCTATTTCCCCCATCCTCACTCACAAGGGAGACTCCAGGAGAATTGCCCCCATTTTATAGATAAGTAACATGCCCATTGTCAAACAGTATGTGAATGTCAGAGGTGGTATCTGAACTCTTCTTAACAAGGTTCAATGTTCTTTTGACCGCATCATATTTCCTCACTGGGTCACACTGTCTCTCTACTCACACAATTATACAAGAGGGGGGAAAAGTGCCAAACTCCAAAGCTCCTTTTCCTATCAAAGGACAGAAAGGACAGTGCATTTCCTTGTGCCTGTTACAATGAAACAGGGGAAAGTATCTGAAATGGAAAATGTGAGCAATCAAACAGGCCAAGAGGATGAGGATCACATTCCCAACATCTTCTTGTGTATTCAGTTCAAGAAAAATCCTTTCTCTGGTGAGATTCTGGGGAGAAAGACTATTTAAAAAGATATAAAATAGGGGAATACATAATTTATTATAGCAAATACAGATGTCTGTCGAGAAAGTAACAAAGCAAGTAAGGAATAAGGCAGAGAGAAAACCATGAGTGGTGGGCCCCCATCAATATGCCCTTGAATAGAGATGCCGGCCTTGGCCCCACTGGGAGCCAGGACAAAGATGGAGTCACACAGAGATTTGTCAAGAATTAAAACACATAAAAGTTGTGAGAACCTCGCTCTGCTGGAGAAACGTGTCACTGACTTTTTGTGGGGTTGTGCCAGGCCTCCTGATGGATGGATGTCATGAGAAGGCTGTTATTGTGTACCGTAATAAAGAGACATCTGGTGAGTTCCCTTTTGGGGAGGAGAATGGTCAGCTTCAACTGGAATCCAATGGTCATTTCCATCTTGTCTGCAGAGGTTGGCTTTATTCCATTGGATTTCTGATATTGATTCTGGCCTGAGCCCCCACTGGCTCTCCCTGAGTGACCTTTTGAAGCCTGTAGCTGAACCTGAACAAACATAGAAAGAATGCATTCTGGACAAATGAAGGGAGTTTCAAGAGCCAAGACACTCTAGGAAAGCTTCATCTTACCTTCCTATCAAACCTGTCATAGGAAAGCCTCTGAAAACCTAAAAAATTATGAATAATCCTTCCATCCCTCCCAAGCCCCCATCCAGCTTCTTCCTCTCTGGGGGCCTCTGGGTAATGATTTCACTTTACCAAGTCTCAGGCCTCCAGAAAACTCACAGACATCATTCTGCACGTGTTTCAAATGGGTCTCCCGGGGACCAGGGCAGGCTCTGGTCCAGAAAAGGTGTGGAGGATTTGCACAAAGAAATTTGAAACTCTGGTCAGTCACGAAGACATTTGACCTCCCAAGCTTAGATCCAAGCCAACTCAGCCTGACTTCAGTTTTCCGTAGCAACCCTCTAGGCTGGGCTGAGTTTCTTTTGTATCAGAGCCAAATGGAGGGGAGTACGAACCCCCAGCTATTCTTGGTACCCACAGAAAATACTCTCTGTCTTCTAACCTCATGCATCAAGTCTGAATTTTGAGGCAATTGGGGCTGGGGAAGGGAAAGATTGCTCCATTTCTGAAAGAGTCCACAGAAGTCCTCCAAAGGATCTAGGGGTAGAAGTGATCTCATGCTTGACTACACCCCTTCCTCCTTCCCAAGGAGACTTAATAGGACCAGGCAGGGTGTGGGTACCAGCTGGCCAGCTGTCAGAAGCTCAGCATCATATCTACATTTAATGAGGCATTAGAAGAAAACTTTAGGGTGATTACATGTTTCTGTGGGGCTTTATAGGTGACAAAGTGAATGGAACACCAGGTGTGGAGTCAGGAAAAACCTAAGTTCAAATCTGACCTCAGATACTTCTAGCTGTGTGACCCTGGACAAGTCACTCAACCTATGTTAGCTTCAATTCCCTCAACTGTAATAAAGGGTTTAATAGCAGTACCGACTGCCCTAGCTGTTGTGAGAATCAAATGAGATGATTTTAAAGGGTAAGGCACATGCCTGGTCCAAAGTAAACATGTTAGAATCCATGTTAGAAGTAATAATGAGCACAATAATAATTATTATTTCCTGTTGACCTTGGGGTAAGCATCGGTTTTCCTTTTCATTAAATGAGACGATGATGAGATACCAGGGAAATTGTGCTAGGTGTGGAATCAGAGAATGTAGGTTCCAATTCCAATTCTCCCACTGACTAGCTGTGTGGGCAGGTCACTGTCTCCTACTAACCAAACCTCAGTTTCCTTCATAAAGTGAAGGGGTTGGGCTAGATGACCTCTCAAGGCCCTTCTAGATCTAAATAGATGACCTAAAGGAAGTGAGGCATAGTGGGAAAAGTACAGTGTTGGGAAACAGTTTGACTCAGCCATTTTTTAGCTGTGTGACATTGGCCAGAGTCCTTAACCTCTCTGATCCTCTTTTTCCATATGAGGAAACTGATGACTCTAAAGTGCCTTCTAGCTCTGAATCCATGATTGTATGGCATAAGTAGGCTGGGATGGTTCAGGTCCATAGTGGATAAGATGACCCGTCAGGTGGATCCTTATTTTCTCTGCAGCTTTGCCTCATGGAACCTATCTTTGTTGTTGCCTCAAAAGGTCTTTCTTTTCTTTTTTTTTGCAGGAGTCCCAAAATCAATGTCATTTACTCCTAAGGTTTACCCTCAATTTGGAAAGTCTGGGAGGTTTCTGGAGTCAGAGGTAAAAGGATAGAAAGAGAATTGGACAGTGAAATCAAAAGAAAAAAAGGTGAAAATGAAAGCTTGGGTTTCCCTGAATAGGCTAAAATTGCACTTCTTCTCATTGGCTTCATAGGTGATGACACAAGTCAGGGGTCTGGGTTTGAATTCTGGCCTTGCCATTTAATTCTGGTAAGTTCGGGTATCTAAGTTCTTGGCAGAGTGCCTAGAAGATAGATAGCAGACTCTTCATCAGTGCTTACTCCCTTCCTCTCTTTCCCCATGTCGGAGTCTCAGAATCCTCATCTGTCCAATGGAGCGTTAAGACCTGTAGTACCAACCGATCCAATTTTTCCTATGGAAGCATGGCTTGATATTTTTCCATAGGCTAAAAACAGCTCAGAAGCTGTTATTGAAATGGTCTGCAAGATGGCGGGCATTGGACAAGATGAACATGTTTCTGTTTCAATAAAGTTATGTCTTCCAGTGAAGAGATTATTAAAACAAAGACTGGCTTCTTTTCTGAAAATGTATGTCTGTTTTTGCATGTTTATGTGTGTGCGTGTTTGTGTATGTGAGTGCTCTTCTTTTGGGCAGGGAGAGGGAATGACAGTAGAGACTGATGGAGTTTGTGAAAGAAGTGGGAAATTTGTTTCCTTGTCTTTATCTCCCCCCCCCCACCCCCGTCGCTCTCTCTGTCTCTCTGTCTCTCTGTCTCTCTGTCTCTATCTGTCTGTCTGTTTGTCTGTCTGTCTCTCTTCTTTCCATCAATCTTTCTCTCCTGCTTATTTTCTCTTATCTCTTCTCTTCACTGTTTCTTTTTTAACTCTTTCTTTTCCTTTTATATTAAAGTATTCTTTTTGAAAAATTAACAACCATTTCTAGATAATAGTCCGAGAAAGATGCCTACACAAATCTATTATGTACAAATCTATGATGTATATTCCTTTTAAATATATAATAAATTTATTATGTTTCTTTTTTCCTCTCCCCAGAGAGGGCCACTATTAGCTACAAATACATACATATATGTAAACTCATTCTATATATAGTTCTATTTAGCAGTTTTCACACTCTTCCTATTTCTACTTTCTGTTTTTTTCATTTTCCCCATTTCCTCTCTTCTTTTCTCTCTCTTTCTTCCCTCACTCTTTTTTCTCTGTCTCTTTCTCTTCCATTTTATCTTTCTTTGAATTTTTCTTTTCTGTCCTTCTCTCCCATCCAAGACAATGAGAATGGTCACATTCAGTGATGGATTTGGGGAAGATAGAGGTAAGTGGGCTTGTGATGATTTGTTTCGCCTGTTGCCAAGCAGCCTTTTTTCCTTTTCCAGGAGATCTTGGCCCTCTCATGTATTTTGATTTTGAAAGTTATTGTGACTTTGAAGTTAATTTGCACAGTCTTATTTGTTGCTCTCTGAGATAGTTGTGTTTTTTTCCCTCCCAAAGCAAGCCATTTCCTGGATAACAGAGGTCAAGTGTCTTGTTGTCCTTGTGTGTTCCTCTCAGTTTATTCCCATAAGCCTTCTCTTTTGTGGGACCACCCCCCTGCAATTGGATTGAAGGACTTTTTTTGGCAGTGAAGAATCAAACTGGTGTGTTTCTGGCTCATTTTCATATGAGCCTGAGATGAAGGTGATGCCACCCACAGTTGGGAAAATTAGGCTTGGCCCAAGGACCCAGGACTTGACAGAAATAACAAATAACTTTCTTTCTGGGAGCCCTTGAGGCTTCCAAAAGCTTCCAAAGCTCATTCCTCATCACTCTCCTGTGACATAGGCAATACAGGTTTCCTTTCCCTCCATAATATAAATGATGAAATTGAGGCCTCAAGAGCCTAGGACTTACCCTTGAAAGTCTAAGTCTGGCCCACAGGTTGGATACTCTTTCTGCTAGCCTCTGGTCTACCATGAGGATCATGAGACCATAGTTTTAGACTTCAAAGACCCTCAACAAAAGGACCCCCTAACCCAGAGAGTGGAAGAGACTTGAGCAATGTCACCCAGTAGCTGGTAATGGCAGAGATGGCTGGAGTCCCAGACTCTTCTTTTGAGAATGGGCTCACAAACTCCTCAATCAAATCAACACATAAGTTTTGAATATCGTACAGGAGCAACTTCTCTCAATCAGGTTTGTTTTCACTGGGAATCTCTTGGGAGCAACGTTGTCCTGAGACACATAAGGATTCTTGTCCTCAGAAATGTGATAGAAAATAAAATCCTCATATCAAGAATAGTTCAGAGTTTTAGAGTTTTTCACTTTATAGATTGTATCTCAATGTAATTAGATGCTGTGGAGAGGCAATCTGCATGGTGGATGGAAGACTGTCCACAGACTCAGGATGACTAGTCCTTCCTCTGACCCTATTGACTGTGTGACCCTGGACTCTGTGAGAGTCACAAGCTCAAACGATATTCAAAGACATTAGTTAGAGAACAGTTATATATCTGTATCTGTGGAGGGAGTTTCCAGGCAGAGAGTTTCCCAACTATTACTGATGAAATCACAGTATTTGACTTTATCCTGACCCCAAGAACCCCCTCAGAGAAATACCCTCTGGTCTTGGTTAGAGAATCATTCTTAATTTAAAAAAATATTTAATCATAAAATGGCATAATGGAATGATCTTTATTAAAACTTTTATTAATTAATTACAGTTTAATAAAATTGCACAAGAACAGACTTTTGTGGCCTGTTATTTTTAAAAATATTTTTATTGCTCCTTGTTTCTACATCACCTACATGTTCTGATATGTCTCTCTTCGTCTCCCAGAGACTTATCACTTATTACAAAGAATATAAGGCAGGAAAGAGAAACAGTCCAACAAAATGATCACATCTACAAATTATTAATTGGGTGCCAGCCCCTGGCATAATCTCTAGCTTTTAAGAGGTGCCAGCTTCCATGTCCTCCTTCCCACAGTCTGCTGTTGGAAAATAATGAAAAGCTCACTGATCCTATAGTTGGAGGGATGGTGTTTAAGCCCCTCTTTTAAAGTTTGCTACCTGTGTGACCTCAGGCAAAGCGTTCCTAGGTCTCAGTTTCCTCATCTGTAAGATCTGAAATCTATTCTGGATCTTCTGAACCCTTCTCTGAGGAAGAATTGGAGATGAGCAGGTCAATCTCAGGTTTGATTCATTGGGAGTATTCTGCTTGTGGGTGAGTCAGAGATGGTGGTATGAATCACTTGGGATTTTTGACCCTGGACCAGTATATGCTAGGTATTTAGTAAAGCCCCCCCCCCTTTTTCCTGCTCCCCACAGGGCTCTGTCATCTTTTCTACAGAGATATTGGCAGCACTCAAAGGGATAGATTGAGTAGGTGATAACCCCATCCTCCTTATACTCAAGAGAGACCCAGACAAGTTATCAGCTTCATTGGAGACTTTCCCAATCCTTTAATCTGCCAAGTCCTTCCCTCCTCCCTCTCAATTACTTTGAATTTATCTGGTCAATAATCATTTATTAAATGCTTACTTTGTATAATAAGTTTGTATATAAAGATTTCACGTCCTTATGGGTGAGATAAGATGTAAAGAATTATGTCCATACAACATACGCACAGAGTGCTGTTTAACCTCTTTTCAGTCATGTCTGACTCTCAATAACCCCATTTGAGATGACCAGAGGGGTATGCCATTTCTTTCACCAGCCCATTTTACAGATGAGGAAACTGAGGCAAACAAGGTGAAGTGACTTGTCCAGGATCAACCAGCTATTAAGTGTCTGTGGCCAGATTTCAACTCAGGACTTTCTGACTCTGAACCTGGCACTCTATTTACTCTAATACCTCCTAATTGTCCTTACATATAGAGTAGATGGAAGGTCAACTCAGAGAGGAAGCCGCTATCAGATGGGAGGACCAGGAAGGTTTTCTGCAGAAGGTAAGCTTTGAGATAAGACTTGAAAGTCAGAGAAGTTAAGAGGTAAAAAGAGGGGGGAAACATTCTAGGAGGGTGGGACAGCTAATGAAAAAGGCATGGCAGTGGGAATTAGTATTCCATTTTGTATGGATGTAATTGTATGTATCTTAGCCAATAAAATCTAAGCTCATTGAGGGCAAGGGTTGTGACATTTTCGTCTTTGTGTCTAGTCTTCAGGTGCTTAATAAGTGCTTGTCGATTTAGGAATGAATGGTTAAATCTTCCTAACATTCCAATGATGTAGGTGCCTTAGTTCTTCCTCTCCCTCTCTTACCAATTGGGTAAACTTGCTCTTGGCCATTAAATATCTAAAGCAAGATATTAACCCCAATCCCCCTGACTCCAAGTCCTGGGTTCAATCCACTGGACCACACTGTCCCTGAATCTCCTTAGCTCTGTGATCTCTGTGATGTCTTTCCTGTAAAGGAAATACCTGGGCCTTCTGAAGAAGTAACTCAAACCAGATCCCCTTGAAAGATGAGAATCTCCCAGAATGTAGAAGGAAATGTGTTTTTGTCCCAGGAATAAGAGATTTGCTAGGGACCATGTCAAGGAGCTTGGTCCAGTGGGTAGAGCTTTGAACCCAAGCCTGAATTCTGATTCTGCTCCCTGTATGACCATGGGTAAGTCCCTTCAATACCCTCTGGCTCAGTTGAATCATTTGTAAAATGAGAAAAGTGGGTTTGATGATTTCCTAGCTCCAGATTCATTGAAGTCCTATGCTCCATGATTCATTTCTGGGTTGTTAGGAGGAAGCATATCCATGGAAGACACAGCAGAAAATCTGCAGAAGATAGCACATTTCCTAGTGATTCATCTAGAGATGAATCCATTCTCTTCTTTGGATATATCAGTAATTAGCCTCAGATCCTGCCTAACTCACCTTCCATCTTATAAAGGGAAGGTAGCCTGTTAGGGAAGGAAAAGCACTGGAGAGATGAATAGAAGACTTGGGTTGGGCAAACATTGACTTTAATTTCCTTCTCTTTCTCAAATGAGGAGATTGAACCAGATGACCCCTGAGTTCCAGTTTTGACTTTATGATCCTAGGTTAGTGTTCGGAGATGACCCCAAACTCCCCTCTAACTCTAAGATTCCATAGACATCCTATCCTCTGAAGCCTGGGGGGACTAGGCTATGTAAACCAATTTCTTCAATCCCTAGACAAGTCTCTTCATTGATAAGGCATGTGACTTTTCTCTATCCCCTAAATTTCTTGGTATTTAAAAGGTTCCCTAAGATTCCCTGTCTATCCCTCATCTGCTGCTAGGGGTTTTTTCAGGAATGGATGAAAGGTGACTGGATGATACAAATAGAAGGGGCATGAGTAGGGGAAGAAGCCATTCACATACCTATATCAACCTGTAGCAAGTGGGGTGCTAGACCCCTCCACTCTTGGCAGGATACAGTTACTCAAACTTCTGAAACTTCTCTTCAATATTGGTGTGACTTGGATTGAACCCTACCCAAATGTCTTTTCTGAAAATAACTGAGTTTGGCTCATTTTTCTTTCATGTAACCTTGCAGTAGATATTTGAACATGAAGAATATGTACATATGAGAAAGATAAAAGGACAGAAATATCCATAAGCTATGTTAGCAGGGAAAAGAAGAGGTAGATCCTTGTCTTTCCCAGAGGGTCAACCCCCTTCTTGTGTAGCAAATTCACAAAACCCAAAGGTGGAGGAGTCTTGTAACACATCTGCACTTGGGAATTTCAGTGAGGGCAATGTCTTCTTCCTTCCCATGGGGATTTGGATGGTCACATCTTCATAGTAGGCTTCCCTTCTTCCAGATCCGGGTCCATTCCTATTCTGCATGTCACCGTCAGAATGCTAACCCCCATGTCCTGCTTGGTCTATTTACATTTTACTACTCTACCAGCCAGACAGCCTTGCCAGCTTTCCTAACTAGTACCATGACTCCTAGGCAATTTATATTATCCTGTCATCTAGTCTGCTGTTACCTTCTAATAATCTCTCCTTGCTGATATGCAGACCTGAGGTCTCAAGGTTCATGGTATTATGGGAAAGCAAGTCCTCTTCTCCTACTGGATGGCAATTACTTCCATACCAGGTGGGAGGAGAGAGAGAGAAATGTTAGGATGTGATGATCTCTTAAGCCCTTCTGACTCCTTGGCTAAACAGCTCTCTCAACACTGTGTTGTGCTCCCCTGGACAAGGCCAGAGCACGTTTGGGCAGTAGGAGAGGAGTCCAGCCCAAGGAGAAGGGATCTAGAAAGGAAGTCCCGAGAGTCTGGGGCTCAGATGCAGATCATCTGGAAGCTGCTGTTGGCAGCCAACCAAAGTGGGCCACCACATCCTCACACACACTGTGGAAATGGGAACCGGGGAAGCGTGCAAGTGGAAGTGTACGTCATGGCCTTCAGATTCTGCAGAAATGGAAGAATGTAATTTGAACTCATGGAACTGGGAATGCAACTGCATTTCATTCACCAGGAATTGAGATGATTATTTCTTAGTTGACTCATATGGACACCATTAGAAGAGAGAGACCAGAGGGGAAGCAGGTCTGGAGGACAGGGGAGGAGGATATAGAATTAGTGTTTGAAGCTCATTCAATATCTTTCCTTTGGGGAAACTGGACTAAAAGTACACTTAAACTTGCCATAACTTTGTCCTCGGAGAGTATGCCACAGGCCTGAGAAAGCTGTGTTATTTTCTTAACAAAAGAGTCAGAAAACTTTGGAGAAATCACATTCCTACAGTTCTCTTCTCCCCTTTCCCCTCCTGTCTCATTTTCTGTATACAAAACATGGGAGCCTAGATCTACAGCTAGAAGGAACCTCAGAGGTCACATAATTCAGTTTTCTCATTTTACAGAAGGAGAAACTGAGGTCCAGGGGTAGGAAAATGGCATCCCCAGGATCATCCAGACAGTAACAGAGCTCAACCCTTATGACTTGAATCCAGTATGCTTTCCATTATGCTTGCTTTCCTCTTTATCCAAAAGAAAGTTGTTTCCTACACAGTGGTCAGCATGGTGGGGGGAGAACAAATTCCAATTTAGATCAGAAAATCAGGATTGGAGTTCCAGTCCTGTTTCTTCAACCAATCAGCAAGTAGACTAAGCACCTACCAGACAGTGCCAGACAGTAGAGAATCAAGTACAAAGAATGAAATGAGCCCTACTTGGAATGCGTTTCTGTTCTATTCTACACTACCATGGCTGCACCTACATCCACAAAATTCAGAGATGGAGTTTAAGTGAACAGTATGACTCGATGGACAGAGTGCTCAAATGGCGATATTCAACCTGAGTTCAGATTCCAACTTGTTAGTTAGCCCTAGATCTACCCAGAGTTCCTCCTCTAAGGAGGAAAGAATTCCCAAGGTCTTACTTAGTTCTAAATCTGTGATCCTATGACTGCTTTTGTGACCTTGGACAAGACTCAAGTCCTCGGAATCTCACAAATTATGATATCCGTGTAATGGTATGCTATTTTGCTTCAAGGAGAGCAGGAGAATAAGGGGAATGGGAATAAGCATTTAGAGTCCATCCACTTTGTGTCAGTCATTGTCACCAAACTCTTTTGACAAATATTTTCTCATTGAGTCCCTAAAACATCCCTGTGAGGTAGGTACTATTGTTACCTCTATTTTATGATTGAGGAAACTGAGGTAGATAAAGGTTAAGTGACTTACCCAAGGTCACACAAGTGTCTGAAATGGGATTTGAATTTAGGTCTTCCTGCTTCTAGGACCAGTGTGCTATCTAGCAGTCCCATATCATGTAAGATAACAAATTTCAGAGAAACTTGGGAAGACTTGAATAAACTGATGCCACATGGAGTGTGGGAGCAATGACAGTAACATTGTAAAGACAACTTTGAGACTCTTAAGAGCTGCCCTCAATTCAATGTTCAACCATGATTCCATATGGCTGATGATATCTCCTGATAGAGAAAATGAACTAAATAATCAGAATGAGATATACATTTTTGGACATGACTAATACGAAAATTTATTTAATGTGACTATGCAGATTAATTTTTTCCTTTTTCTTTTTAAAATGAATTGAAAGGAGAGTAAATAAATGATCATTAAGGGGTGGCTAGGTGTCGAAATGGATTAAAGCACTGACCCTGGAGTTAGGAGTACCTGGGTTCAAATCCAGTCTCAGACACTTAATAATTACCTAGCTGTGTGGCCTTGGGCAAGCCACTTAACCCCATTGCCTTGCAAAAACCAAATAAACAAACAAACAAACAAACAAACAAACGAATGAATGAATGAATACATAAATGAATACATAAATACACAAATAAATAAATACATAAATGATCATTAATTGAAAAAGATTAAAAATAAGGACATTGTATTGGATGATACTTAAGCTTTCTTTCGGTTTTTAAATTTTGTAATTTTTATGATCCTAGAATCGTATGTCTTATATCCTTAAATGAGGTCCTAACTTTTTTTTGTAGAAAAGATTTTTATTTGGCTATGGGTTGGGTTAGATGATCTCCAAAGTCTATCCCTTTAAACTCTAGCTTTATGATATCGTGATGATGCTTCTGAGCTGGTCTTAACTTTTTGAAATCTTTTTCCCAAATCAGAGCCCTAAATCCTGTGTTGTTGGGAATCATTAATTCTCATTCATTGTACTATCATGGCAGCAAATATCATTGTATTCTTCAGTTTGTTGTTTCACACTTTTGAATTGATAGCATCAATGATATTATCTATTTCTGTTTCATCTTTGGGCATGAAACCTATATTTGCTTCATGGATAGATAGAACTCAGTAAAATGCCATATTTTTCAGCCTGAAGTACTGAATTTGGATGCTCAAAAGGTTAAAAAAAGAGCATTTGTATAAAGGAAACTGAAAAAATCAACTTAAGAAAAGCTAAGACTTGCAGATAAAATATTGATGAGTGGTCCAGATCTTTCTGAGGACTTGATAAAGAATATAAGGAAAGGGCCCAGAGCAATGAAAGAGGTAATATAATGATGGCTCTTGAGCATTGACTCAATCAATTCATCGACATGTGGCTATTTCTAGAGTTTTAAGAGTTATAACTCAGAAATTGGAGACTATGGGAAAGTTACATGAAGACTGTTAGAGTTCTATATGACAGAACCCTGGAATAATCTGGATCACAAGGTATGTTTGAGCTCAGTCACTTCTGTGTAGGGGCTCTCTGATTTGAAGTAGTAGAAATCTGAGAAGATGCTGTAGGAAGAAAGAAGGAGGAGGAGGAAGTGGTTGTCATAGAAGGCTAGACAGAGATAATACACTTCCAGATGAGACTGGTAACAAGACAGACAGGCTCCTGCACTGCTTTGCTAGAAGCCTGTTGGGGAAAGAGCTATTATTTTGCTGATTGACTAGAGTTTACTGGGTCAGTTGACAGAGCTCCTCAGCTGTTGTGATATTTGGAGGAGAGTGGAATTCTACTGTTGTATGCAGAGAGGAGCAACTGCTCTGGGGTGCCTCATTTTCTTCTAGATCTTTTTGTGGCTTGAGAGGGAGAAACAGAAGGGGGACAGATAGGCTTTCCATTGTTTTACTGTGAAGCAAGCTCATTGGAGAAGTAACTTTGCCTTGTTAGAAGTTGATGAGAAAGAAAAATTCTATTGCCAATGGAATCAGTGCAATTTTGATGATGTTTTTGCTTTAGAAAAAAGCATACTATTTCCTTTCTGCCCTCTTAAGAGTGGCTGTTATCAAAAAAGAACTTGTCACAACTTCATTGACTCAAGAACAAAAGAGTGGTGGCTTCTCCCCTCAGGGGAGTGGGGAAGATCAGAAAGGGACTGATAGTAGAAAAGAGACTTTGTGGGATACATATTCTTTGGGAAGGGACCAAGGACATCAAGTCCCACAGTGTGGAGCTGTGAATTATTCTGAACACATGGCCATACTTATGCTCTTCCCTATTAGGTTCTACCCCAGGATACTGTTTATAAGTGAACTAAAATATTTTGATTTTTCCTGCTTATTTTTTTTTCTTTAAATAAATAATGGCTATTGCCTCATTGTTTAGTAAATAGTATAAGAATTAGTGGTGTTTAAGAATAAGTTATTGCCTTGGAGAAAGGTTGGGTGAGTGAGCCAGCTCAGAGAGCAAGCCCATAAGTTGAGAATAGTTTATGTAATTTGGGAATAGCTTAGTCACTGAAGGAAGAATTGTCAATTCTTTGGTCCTGTTGGTTTTTTCCTATTATTGTCTTATTATCATTTCTGATTTTTGCTTTCTGGATTGGCTTATTTAGATTATTTCATTGGATCGTTTGAAATATATTTGGGATCCCACTTTGGAAATTCTCTACAGAACCCTTGGCACATTCTCTTGAATATCTTTGGTGGTGGAAAAACTTCTCGAGAGTATAATTGGTTTTCTGGAATCAGCCATAAGATATTCATATCTTCTACATAAAATACTTGACCAAATTGTCTTTTCTCCTTTGTGGCCCAAAACAAAAACAATAGTGTGACTCTAAAGTAATGAAGTCATATTTTTTTTTAATATATAGTGATCCTGAAGATAAATTTCACAGGTTTAGAGTAGGAAAGTACCTCTGAGGGCATGTACCTATGTTAAGCTACATACTTATGAAGAAATTGAGATCCAGAGGGGGCAACTCAGTTACCCAAGGTTACACAGGCACAAAGTGATAGGAGTTAAGATTTGAACTAAGGACCTCTAATGACAGATTTAATATTCTTTCCATGATACCAGCTCAGATCTTAGATAAGACAATTGACACTCCCCCCACTCCCTAGCCCATGCCAATCTTTTAATTCATTTAACTGGCAGTATTCTGTTATTTGAGTTCAGACATAAAAGGAAAAATGAGATGTCAGCTAAATATGAAATGTCTCTAGACCACAGGAGTATGGCTGGTATGAGATACTTTTGACCAAATTATGTAATGTGCAGGAAAGCATTTGGTAAAGAGAATGTTCCATGTTTTGACCATTTTAGCCCTTTGCTGCTGTTTTGGGAGATTTTTACAGAGGAGGGAAATGGGCTGACCAATGATTCGAAAAGTCACAAGTATTTTAGACGGTTTTATTTTAACTCGCATCTGAGCAGGTTTGAAACTTGCCTAGCTTGAGACACCAAGAGGCATGAGGGGGAAAGGGCAGAGGAAAGAGGGAGGGGATCTGGCAAAAAAGATAAATTTCTTATTTCACTGGAAGATAAAGCATAGGATTGCCCCAGAGGGGTGGAGATGGGGGGGGGGGGAAGGTTCTTGTCAGGTCTCCCGAAAGCATCTTCAGTCTAGGGGATGTAGAGGAAGGAGGCGGATGGTGCTGAGACAGATGTGTTTGTTGGATATGGAAATAAACATCATTTCCTTCCTTTTTAAAAAAAGGAAACAGAGAATGACATTTTTATCAATTAATATTGCCACTGATGAAATTCAAAGGGCACATTTGAAAAGAGATAGACAAGTAGGTACAATCTGATACCATGTACCTGATCCTTAACTACACAAATGATAGTTCAGCCTAATGCTACGCACTGAGGAAGAAATTCTAAACACCCAGGATGGAGGAAGAGCATTCCAGACACAGAAGAACTTTAGAAAGCCAACTTGAGGGGTGACTAGGTGGTGCAGTGGATAGAGCACCGGCACTGGAGTCAGGAGAACCTGAGTGCAAATCCGGCCTCAGACACTTCATAATGACCTAGCTATGTGGCCTTGGGCAAGCCACTTAACCCCCATTTGCCTTGCAAAAACTAAAAAAGTAAAAAAAAAGAAAGTCAACTTGACCCTGAACCAAAATCCCTGCAACTGATCCCTCAGTTTAGTCTTGCTGATCTCTGAGAAGGGCTAACCCACTAATTCCCCCCAAAGTCCAGTCCCCTTGGAGATGGCTCTCAGTGTTGGGAAGCTCTTCCTTATATCAAGCCTACTTCTTCCTCACTGAAACTTCTCCCATAGTTTTCATTTTGCCATCTGGGAATAAGTAGAACCAATTTAACTCTTGCCCATGGTATCCCTTCAAATAGTCAAAGACCAGGATCCCATGTCCATGAGCCTTCTCTTCTCCAAGTCTGATACCTGCATTTCTCCGACTAATCCTCATGGGTATAAGCTCTATTCAAGCCCTATTGCCCCTGCCCTGAGGGGTCAGGCTAATTTCATGCTCAAAGAGAGACTGGATCTGGACACAGTTGGTTAAATTTAGTTCTCAGGACTGTCCCTTTTCACAGATGTCATAATTCACCACAGGTTTCAACTTTCTTAGAGACTTCTTGACTCCCTTATTAAACGCCCCACAAAGGAAGAGAGACAGCAGTCATTCTAAGCGACTCTAAAATTATAAGTCTCCTGTGAAAATAAATGTCCCATGACCAAATCCTTCCAATTGGCAAGAGGTAAATTTAGACTCCCTCTTAAAGAAAATAGACACAGCTGGTTCCCAGTTGACATTTCCAGAGTTTACAGATGGATTACAGATCTCACTCCTATGACCATTTGCCCAGAATTGGCCACAATTTACCTTTCATTTTTCAGGTCTTTCTTTTGATTTTTGGAAACTGTTCTCACCATGACCTCTGAAACCTGAAAGAGGCAGTATGGCCTCAGGGATAGGATTTAGTTGAAGTTTAGTTCCATTATGCCTTTGTGGTCCTGTTACAAATTTACCCCACTTCATTATTGGATGTTCCAGCTATTCTGGCCTATCTGGTGATTCTTGGGGCTATAATCTATCTCTCATTTCTCTGCTTGGAAGACCATCCCTCTTCAACTTGGTGTTTTAGAATCCCTTCAAAATTCCTTTCAAAAATGCCACCTCTTCCATGAGGCCTTCCCTGATTCCTCCAGCTGCCAATGTCCCCATTGAATTGACTTTATATGTGCATATGAATTTATTTTTGTATGAGCTTTGTTTTGATAGACTGAAAACTATCAAAGGAGACTTTTTCATAAATATTTACATATATACATGTATGTGCTTTGTATCCTCTGTGTTTGGCACAGGATAGGCATTTAATCTATGATTATTGGTAGATTGGTCAGAATCAATCAGAACTGGGTTCAAATTTTATTTCTAACACAAACTAGTAATGATGGGCTTTTGACTTCTCCTGGTCCAGACAATTTATACAGACTAAAATTTCAGGATGATTGCTGATCTGCATCGTCAAAAGGAGTTTCCACACTAGGATCCTCCTAGTCTGATGAAATCATAGGCCCTACCAAAAAGCACAAACAAAAAAATTCATCAAAATGACACATCAAGTTTTAAGGCTGTTAGCTAACATAACTACTGCAAATGATTTCATTATTTCCTGCCTGCTCTTTTCCTTCCTTTCTCAATTCTGAAGAGAGATTCATGGTCAAGACATCAACCAGCTGAGATCCTAACAGAATTGCATGTAAACATATGACATCTTCAAGGCAAGACCTTCTTTCCAGGCTCCAGGGATAACAGGAAACATCTCTGTGGCCTGGAGGAGAACTTGTGAAAATGGTTTGTCCTTTCTCAAAGGTCAAGTACAAATAGGGCTAGTGACTGATGCATCACCCCTACCATGAAACCCTTAGTAGACTTGCCTAGTGGTAGGATGATAAGGAAATGGATGAACAGTCTGGGGTGGTCTGTGAACAGGAAATCTCCTTGGTAGCAAGGACACTGGCATGGAAATTGCAGTATTAAAACCTGGAAAATTTAATGGTGGAGTCAAGTAGGTGTTATAGTAGATATGGTGACCTGAGTTCAAATCTGATTTCACATACTGACTAGTTCTGTGACTATTTGTCACATAAACTACTATCATATGAGCTATTTGTATCTGACCTGTGGTAGAGAAGCTCATGTTGGCTTGATCAACCATAGTCAGTTATATTTTATCTTAACCCCAATGTAGTGACACCATTTTGGTTCTCTTCAAGAATGAAGGACAGGGGTGGTTAGGTGACACAGTGGATAGAGCACCGGCCTTGGAGTCAGGAGTACCTGAGTTCAAATCTGGCCTCAAACACTTAATAATTCCCTAGCTGTGTGGCCCTGGGCAAGCCACTTAACCCCATTGCCTAGCAAAAAAAAAAAAAGAATGAAGGACAATAGGAGAAGCTAGGTGGTGCAGTGATTAGAGCACAGGCCCTGGAGTCAGGAGGACCTGAGTTCAAATTTGACCTCAGACACACCTAGCTGTGTGACTTTGGGCAAGTCACTTAACCCCATTGTCTTGCAAAAAAAAAAAAGACTGAAGGACAACACCACCACCACAACAAAATGAAGGACAACAATTTATCTAAATAAGTTGCTTTCAACTTCAATTTCCTTGTCTGTGAAACAGGGATAAAAATGGCTCACACCTCCCAAGGTTGTTATGAGGCCCAAATGAGATGCTATTTGTAAGGTACTTTAAAGAATGCTAGTTATCATCATTTTCACCATCCTGGGATTTTTGTAACCTGAAAAGAAAGAAACACAAATTTGGTAAATGTGTTAAGCTGGGGCTGACTCCTTAAATGATAGGCCTTGTTGATTCAGTAATATCACCTTTTTTCCAATCCTTTCTGGTCAGAGAATTTGAAAATGGGGCCAGGGGAGCAGTTTTCTGGGAACTTGGGGAGAATTTTTTCCAATAACACTATATCTCATGGAAGAGTATAATTTTAAAAACTGTGAAAGACAATTTAACTTAAACTGTCTTAATGAGAATTATGACACATGACAGAGTTCTGATCTTTGTGGATCCCTTTCTATGCCAGAGTCATCCCCCTCAATTGTTTGGCAATGTTTTGATACCTATTTTGCAGATACTTGCTCATGTTCATGTTGGATTGATGGATTGGGATTTCTGGATTTTCTAACAAGTTTTATTCACTACCATAAATACTATTCAAAGCAAATTGCCTTTTCTGCATTTTCTGAATTCATACATGTCCAGGGAAATAGTTTACTCATCATAGGTTGGGACCATTAGTTGCACAGTCATAGGATCATATCGTTTTTGCGGCTGTTCAGCCTTCATTCGAGAGAACTAATGGCATCATGAAGGTGATGTCTTGACTTGTATGTGAGTTGGATGTAAGAAAAGCAGAGCTACTAAAGCTGTCAACCTTGGTCTCTCGTCCAGAGTCATCAAAGTCTAGTGGCAAGATATAAGGCAAAATGATAGGAAATGACTCAGGATTAGTTGGTGATCTTGATCTGTCTACATTTGGGTCTTTCCCAAGTCTCAGTTTGTCTGAAGCCATACCCATTCAATGACTAATGTCTAGGCAAGAATTGAGACAAAATTTACTATCACAAAAACATCAATCTTGAAGGGGAAGATTTTCCGAACTTTTGGACAGAACAGAAAACAATTACTATTTACTCTTACTCTAAGCCATCAAGAGATTAAATGAGTCACAAAGGCTTGGGTTGGAGACTATAGTTCTTGTCTTTCACTAAGGAAGAGGACCAAAATGATATCACTATTTTAGACAAGTTACAGTGTGTCCGACTGACTGATCAGACCAATATAAGTTCGGAATGCTCTACCACAGGTGGGATACAAATAGTTCATGTGAACACCTGGACTGGGCACTCTAAACTTGCCCATCTCGTATTTCCTTTGAACTGCTTCAATTCTGACTTGCTCATAGAGCATAGCACCCTCTCTGATGAGGGTAAACATGCTGGATGGTCCCGTGTCACAGTTCCCCATACTACACCATCAGTTCCAGAGTTCTTCAGGGAGACCTTCAGGGTGTCCCAGTACCTGTGTGAGGTACTCACAGTCACTCACACTCCTCTGTGAGTTCTCCATAAAATAGTGTTTTTGGCAAGTGTTTCTGGCATCCTAACAATGTGCCCAGCCCATCATAGTTGTACTCTCTGAAGCAATGTTTGAATGCCTGGCAGTTTAGCTTGAGAAGAGACCTCTTCTCTTGCCAGATGATCTTCAGAATCTTTCTAAGACAATTTAAACAAAAGAGATTCAGTTTTCTGGCATGGTGCTGGTAGAGTGTCCAGGTTTCACAGGCATATAGCAATGAAGTCAAAACAATGGTTCTGTAGGCATTTAGTCTGATGGTCATTCTAATACCTCTTCTCTCCCATACTGTCTTTCAGAGCCTCACAAACATTGAGCTAGCTCTGGCTATGGTAATGTGTGTGTCAACATCACTGTCCCTGGAAAGGACACTGCCAAGGTAAATGAACTTATGCACAATACTCAAAACTTCTCCATTGGCTCCACATATAGATGGTATGGTGTTGCTTGATGGAGCACCAGTGTGTTCTAGGTACTAATTGTTAGGCCAAACTTAGTACAAGAGAATAGATCCAGGCTTTATTGCATCTCAGCTTCAGCACTGAGTGCTCACTCATCTACAAACTGAAAGTCATGCACTAACTCTCCCTCCACTTTTTTCTTGGCCTGGAGCTTTTCAAGTTGAAGAATTTACCAGCAGTGTGATGGCTGACTTTGGCATCATGTTGATCCTTACTGAAGGTGTTTGATAGCATGGCTGAAAACATTATGTTAAAAAGCATGGGAACAAGGCCACAGCCTTGTTTTACTCCATTGGTGACTGGGAAATCTTGAGAGCATTGTCCACTAATCGGAACCTTGGCAAGCCCACTGTCTTGAGACTGATATCTAATAATACTGATGTACTTCTCTGGGCAACCACATTGTCACATAATTTTCCATAAGTCTGCTTGACTTTATGGTATCACAGGCTTTGGTTAGATCTGCAAACGTTGTATACAGACCTCTTTTCTGTTCCTGGCATTTTCCTGGAGTTATTGAGCAACAAACACCATATTGACTGTTACTTGACCTTTTCTGAAACCACACTGGCTTTCAGGGAGGTGACTATCTTCCAACTAAATTATCAGCCTATTGAGAAGGACTCTGGCAAGAATGTTATGGGCAATGAGTAAGAGAGAATCAGCCCTATGATTGTCACAGGACAATCTAATTCATATACCTTTATAGAGCTGATGATGGAAGCAACCTTGAGCTCCTGGGGATTAACCTTTTCCTGTCATAAAGAAAGAAAAAATAGCAATTCAAAACTTTGGGTAGATTTCTCAGACTATTGTTTAGTTAGGTGCTGAGTCACCCTAGATCTCCAATTTCCCCAAACTCCCATGTACAGCTCTGCAGTAGCACAATTCATGGAAAAGTTAGATTATCTTCTCAGATGTTTCTCTTTTGACCTGGTAACTTCTGATGGGTCCTTGAATGATCCAGCTCTATAAAGAGACACAACAGGAAGATGGGGCAAGTGTAGTGATTTAAGTACCACTAGTCACACACAGAGTGAATCATAACTTCTCTGCACATAAGATTGTCATAACCTGCCCTGGAGTTAATATGAGTTATTGACTTGCTGAGGTAAGGTCTCAACTTGAATTCTATTTAGGCTTCCTCTAAGCCACCTGCACAAGTCCTAACCTATGATGCATGAAAGAATAAGATAGCTGCAGGTTATTATTCATGGATTAATTTGTCTATCTGTTTGGTTTCTTATTTTGCTCCTTTCACATTTGCAAAAAAAAAAAAACTAAACAAAACAAAAAACAAAACTAGGTTATTTTCATTCCATTTCATTCTACAAACAGGACATAGAATCATAAAATTTGAGAGTTGGAAGAGAGCTGAGAGGACACTGAGTCCAACCTAACCTAAACCCAAAAGGAATGGCACACTTTGATAAATCCAACAAACTCTCATTTGCCTCTGCTGAAGACCTCCAGTGATAGAGAACCCACCACTATCTCTCAAGGCAGTTTCTCCTACTTATGGAGAATTTTTCCTCCTATTCAGTTTAAATTGGCTTATTGACTCTACCCATTGTGACTAGTTTGGCTAAAAAAAAATAAAACAAATCCCAGAAGACCTTGACCTGGCAATCCTTCAGATATTTGAACACAAGCTTTCATGTCTGTCCTTACCCCTCAATCTTCTTATCTGGAGGTTAACCACAAATAAATGAAAGTCAGAGAGACAGAGAGAGACAGAGACAGAAACAGAAACAGACACACACACACACACATGGAGAGAGGAGAGAATATTTATTAAATGCTTGCTATGCGAATATGTTACATATATTAGATGTTGTTTGCATACCATGAATCATACTACATGTTGAGGATCCAGATGCCCAAAAGAATTCATCTTTGCCCCTTAAAGATGCTATTTTCTACTGTTGATGTGGCCCAGTAGAAAGATGGTTCAATTTGGAATCAGGCAAGGCCTATATTCAAATTCTCTCTCTGACTTTTGCAAAATTTTTGACCTTGGACTAATCAACTTTTCAGAGTTGAATTTCTTTATCTGCAAAATTTATTTGGTAATTTGGTTAGAGAAAAATAAGAACTGAGATCAAAATTTAGATCCAAGAAGGCACTCTATATTTAGGGTCCTATCATATTCTCAGCTAGGCTTTCACCTTGCAAGCTATGACCTTTCTTTTGGACACAAAACCCAGAAATAGTTTCATTTGGCATCAGGGAAAGGCTCATCATCCATGCCTCCAGGCATACTGTCATATAATTTCTAATTAAAGAGTTGATACTATTCCTTCCTTCTTATTTTCAATGATGGGGAAGGGTTGTGGTCTCATAGATATGATCTTAGAAGAGATGCTTTCAATCTTAGAAGCTGTTCCCCATGGCTGATGGCATCAAAAAACATTTGATATGTTTTTCATGATTTCAGGTGTGTAACTGATATCATATCACTTGCCTTCTTGGAGGATGTGAGAGAAGAGGGAGAGAATTTGGCACTCATAATTGGAAAAGAAAAGAATGTTAAAAATAAACAGAAAGCAAATTAATATGATTTTAAAAAACATTTCTGAACAAAAACATGTGTGTGTGTGTGTGTGTTGTTTAGGGGTCACATTTCATCATAGGGACCTCTAAAGGAAGAAAGAGCTGAAGTACTTTCATCTAAAAAAAAGGCTTGGAATTTTCTTTCTGTCTCTAGAATAAAGGAACCAAACTTATATTTCAGCAGGGATTTGTATAGAATGACAATAACGACCTTTGACTTTTGTCTTTATATTCCCAATGCCTTAAAAGTAGTAGGTGCTTAATAAATCTTCATTGAATTAAATTGGAAAAGAATGGTCTTGATCCCCTCTGAAATTACTCTTTAGACCTCAGTTTCTTTATCAGTAAAATGTGGAGAGTTCATTAGATAATCTCCAAGACTTGCCCCCCCCACCCCGTTCTTTTTCCCCATTTTGACACCAAGTATACTCGGGTTTTTTTGGTTGTTTTTCGTTTGTTTTGATCAGATCTGAGCTTTTCCCAGTGTGAGGAGTTCTCACTTGAATAATATGTTCTACAACCTCTTATTGGCTATTTATTGTCTTTGAGATTTTTCTGGGGCCCTCAGAGGTCAAGTGACCTGTCCAGGTTCACACAGGCAGGATGCAGCAGAGATGGGATTGCATCTTGACCTCAAAGCAGCTCTCTAATCATTACACCATATTGTCTCATGCTCAGAACATCTGAGATTAGAGTGACCTTCCCTTGACCTCATAGAATAAAGTTTCAGCTATTCTTCTGAGGTTCTGATGACAGAGGGAACTCTTATTTCAGGCCAGTGAATGACCACGACCCTCAACCCCTCCACTCTGCTCCCTGGGCTGAAACAACTTTTAAATGTGCTTGGCTCCCTTTCAATGGCTAACCTGCAGACCAAACTCAAGCAGAGGTCATCATCCCTTGGGAGATGCCTTCATCTCAGTTCCTCTTTCCCACTCAAGACATTTAGAGATGAGATGAGAAGCACATGCTTTCTCTTGGAATCCTTTATTTCCTTTCTTAAACTTTAGTATAAAGAGTACTAGTTTGAAAATCAGATTTGAGTTCAGGACTCCCTCTTCCACCAATTAACTGTGTGACTGTAGCCCAGGCACTTTAATTCAATTAAAATTATTCTCTAATCACCTATCATATATATGGAACACAGTGCTAAGTACCAGAAACCTCTTGTTAGGCAATAGAGACTTGGTGTCATCTTTCTGAGACTGTTTTCTCATCAGGATGTAATGGGGTAATCATAGGGGTCTCTGTGATCTGCACTAATAACTCACTTTCTATGGAGCTGAGCTCGAACCTTGTCCCCTTCCAATGGGTTCCATGCTAGAACCACTTTTGGCAACAGTTTCTACTCCATTGCTAAAGGACAAATGTGTCAGAGATATTATCAGAGATTATTATAGTCCCCATGGACACTGTGTGTTGTGCTGAAGGTTGGCGACCAAATTGGAAGAGCTACTGACTTTAAAATGAGAAACAACTCTTGCTCTTGGAACTCTCATAATTCTCCCTTGGGTCTCTTGAAAAGAAGGGCTGGAAATCCTTCCCCTGTCACTCCCCAGGGATGGCTATAAAAGTTTATGTGCATGTGTCAAAAAGAATGTAAGTTTGAGAACATCACTTCAGGTGCTTGAAGATCTCTTCTTTCTGTTTCTTTCCCTGAGCACAGGTGACTGAACACTGAACCTGAGATGGACAATCCTAATTATTGAGTTTGAGAATTTGGGAATTTTGGAGTCTGTGCTGATTGGCAATAGAGGAGGGGATGACCACTGGTTCAACCCTTGAGCTGCGTCATTCGGAAGATCTGGATCCTGAGTTGCTGCTCAGACAGTGAGATCTTAGATGCAAAGTGGATCTCAAAGGAAGCAAGGAAGGGGACAACGTGTCCTTTCCCCTCTTTGTGATCAGCTTTACTCAGGATTCAGACTGAGCTCTGTGGGAGTCAGAAATGAGAATCCCTTGGAAAGGAGCATTCCTTGGGCATAAGCGATATGATAAGTGGAGGCAAATTACATTTTCTACTTTGAGGATTGTAGTGAGGGAAGCAGTTTTTCAAAGCTCAATTGAATAGTGCGATTATAATAATAAATCTTTTGGAAGGGAGGAATAACAGGACCAATGATTGCATCAGTGATTGCTGATTGCATCAGTGATCAAGACACTCTCTCTTAGCAATTTTTATCTGTTTCTGCTCTGTCTTAGTGAGTGACTTTGGGTGGTGGTCACTGTGAGGTTAAGTGACTTGTCCAGGGTAACACTAGCTAATATATTTCAGAGATAGAACTGGAACCAAGAATTAGTGATTCTGAGGATTGTCTATTTACTTCACGATACTGACTTTCTAATTACAGTATTCCAGCACTGGAAGGATCTTAATGGCTACAGAGTCCAACCTCTGCCCCAGTTTAAGGGTACTATCTTTAGTGTCCCTGATAGAAGGCCAATCAGTCTATTTTTTAGATACTTAAAAGAATCTCTTTTTTTAAAAAAAAAAACACAAGGTAGGCTCTTCTGTGTGAGGACAGCTTGTATGCTTAGAATGAATTCCCACCCTCCTACCTGGCCCCTCCACCTATCTAGCCTCCTTCTCTCCTTTAGTCTTTTTGTTTTTTTTGCTAGGCAATGGGGTTAAGTGGCTTGCCCAAGACCACACAGCTAGGTAATTATTAAAGGTCTGAGGCTGGATTTGAACTCAGGATCTCCTGACTCCAGGGCTGGTGCTCTATCTACTGCACCACCTAGCCGCCCCTTCTCCTTTAGTCTTAAATGGGCAGTGTTGCAATAGAAGGAAACTCCCAAATTCTCTTTCTCCATCTCCCCCTTCAGTCTTTTATCCCCTTAGGCTAAACATACCCAGGATCTGCAGTCATCTCAAGGATCAGAGGATCAAAGCATTTTGAGTTTGGAGAAGCCATCACTTGCCCAAGGTCACTCAGGTAACATACAGTAGAGAGGTTTCCAGGCTTCCTGTCCTGTGCTTGCTCCAATCCAGTCTTCTGGCTCCCACCTTCCTCTCTTTCAGACATGTTTTCTAGCTCTTTCTTCATTCTGGCTAGTTGCTTTATAGATATGCTCCAATCTGTCAATGCCCCTCTTAGAATGTGGTGTCCAGAATACACCAACTGTTTGGTACTCAGAGCCCAATACTGAAGGAGTGAATGTTCTCCCTCTCTTAATGGCACCTGAGGTTACATTAGTTCTCTTGGCTGCCCCATTGTATTCTCAGAATATATAGCATTTACATTTGATTCAAACTGCTAGAGTTTCTCCCAGACCCTGGATATACGATCTGGAAAAAATATACTCTAACCCCCCTCCCATTTTTGTACTCCAAGAAGTGAGCTTTTGAGTCTAAGCTCACCCTAGATGTTCACATGGACAATGTGTGCCCAACTTGTGATAGACAACCTCAGCTCATATTGGTCTGATCAGCCACAGTCAGACACTCTGTCTTTTGTCTCAAACATAGTGATGCCATTTTGGTCTTCTTCCATGACAAAGGACAAGAACCAATCTAGATTTTGAAAGAAATTATTATTTCTCTCTCATATTAACAGGCAATTATCCAAAATGGGGAGACTCAAACTTTTTTCTCTTACCTATTTCCTCACTTAAGACCATTCTCTCTATGAAAGGGCTGATAAAATGTCAACCATGGAACTGGTCTTTAATCTGTGAATGAACAGAGCAGGTCAGAGACAGGAAAATCCAAATTAAATAGATGTTTAATTTCAAAGAGAGGGAAACAGACTGCAAACAAGGAGGGACATTAGACACATGTGCCAGGGCCCCACCCAGAGGGAGGAACCCAAGACAGAGTGGGAAGATCTCAATTTATACCAATGGTTGCTAGGTGAGTCATAACCATGACAACAAGGGGTAATAGCAACAATGAGATAAATTTGATTCATAGCAGGACTTAAGGACCAGAGTATGGGTACTTGTCCAACCTTGTCTCAAGCCTGTCCTAGCAATAAAATAATTATGGGATTTTGTCAGAGGGTGAGATCATCCAGAGGGTGAGTGCAAAGGACTGCTGGTATGCTAAGCTCAGGCCAATCCCTTGCTTTCTGGACCTTAGTTCTGGAAAACAGGGTGACTCCTAATATTTTGACAACAGCTAGGCTGAATATTCTCCTCATTCTGGATATTACTTCTCCATCCAATTAGATCAGACTTCTAATTTAAAATGAATTATGAGCCATTGTGTTCTGTTGAAGCTAGTTTGTGTGGAGGGTGATCCTCTGTCTGGGTTGCCCAAGACTGTGAGTGTTCTTTGTGTAGAGTGTTCTGGAATCCAAGAGTGACATGATGCCACTCTTCCAATCCCTCATTAGAATAGGCCTACCTATCACTGATAGTTAACCAATCAGAGTTGATTGTTACCTTCTAGAACACCATTTCTTCCAAGGGTGTATAAACTGTAAATCTACTGCCATGATTGGTCTTTGACATTTAAGAGTGTCACTGATTCTGTTACTAAGAAAATGTTAGCATTATTAGTAAAATGATTGACTATCCATAAACTACGTCTCTCAAACTTTTTAAACATCACAGTTTTACATTTATTCCTGTTAAATTTTTCTTATCCATTTTGACCCATCTTTTTAGCCCAGGAGTATCCTATTAGGGATCCCATTCTGTCCTCTGTCATATCGAACAAAAGCTTCAGGTTTGTATCACGTACAAGCTTTATAAACATGACTTACATAGCTTTAATCAAGTCAGATCCTATGCCAAGTATAAGAACTCTGTGACAGGCATGGAGTGTTGTTTGTCATATGCCCTGGCAGAAATCTGTTGATTCATTCTGGTCTCCCAAGTTTACAAGCCAAGAATCACACTTAGTTCTTTCTTCTCTCCTCCTCCTCTATATAGAATCATTTACCAAGTCTTGAGAGTTTTGCCTCCAAAATAACTCTCATGTTCACTTCCTTCTATCCATAATGAATTGGTCTGTGACACCCAGGAGCCTGCTCTTTTCTCCTAACAAGTGTAGGAAACCAAGGAAAGTTGAGTGACTTGTCACTTTACCTTAATCAGGTAAAATGCTGATTTGAATGAAGATAGTAAATGATGACTTTGCTGGCCCAAATTGCAGGAAAAATACCTCTTGTAAAGGAAAAATAATCAAAGAATCTCAAATTTAGAAGGAACTTCAGAGACCATCGCTACCCCACCAACTATCTCTGCTACATGGCTATCCAACCTTGTTGAAAACCTCCAGTGAGGGTGCACTTTTTCTTTCCCCAAGGGTCTAAATCCACTTTGGTCCACCTCTAACTCAAGAGGTTTGCTTTTCCTCACATCAAGCCCATCTCTATCTCCACTCACTGTTCCTAGTTCTGCCCTTTTAGGCAGAGAAGAACCCTCTTCCACATGACATCCCTTTGGACACTTGCTGCCGTGACATAGTCTCACCACAGTCTTATGTTTTTCCAGGGCACATATTCTTGGTTCCCTCAGTGTATCCTTATAGAAACATGATCTCAGGACCCCTCGCCATTCTGGGCACCCATGATGGAATCTTGTCAATATCTCCCCTCAAATATGAAGCATGGTTAGAGAAGAGGACAGCCCTCCTTTCCTCTAGTACTGTACTTATTATTCTTGCTTGTCCTCTGCTTTCAAAGATGGCCAGTGCCATTGCAGGGATGATAGCTTTACTTTTATGTGGATTGTTAAGCGAGGTAGAGGTGCAGGGTCTCTTTCATCATCTCTGAAGTCCAGTGGCAACCTAAAAGTCAAAACCACTGGTGGTCATCTGGGATGCAGTGGGTGAGCAGATTCAGACACCCTCATGGCCTTGAAACAACTTGTTCCCTGCTCATTCCACTGGAGGAAGTCTTTACATGCTTGGCGTAGACAGCCTCTTAACTAACAAAGACATCGGAGGCCCATTGGTTACCCTCTGTACACTGCTAGAATTCTTGTCCTGGTTCCAAGACAGCGAGGAAGAGAAAATTAGTTCATACCAAATTGGACAGATTATGCAACCCTCAAGGTAAGATCTACTTCTTTTTTTCTTTTATTATGAGTTTTACAATTTCCCCCCCCATCTTACTTACCTCCCCTCCCCCCTCCCCCCCAGAAAGCAATGTCAGTCTTTACTTTGTTTCCATGTTGTACCTTGATCTAAACTGAGTGTGGCGAGAGAGAAATCCTATCTTTAAGGAAGAAGCGGAAAGTCTTAGAGATAACAAGATAAGACAATCAGATATCTGGTCCCCCCCCCCCCCCCCCGCTAAATTAAAGGGAATAGTCCTTGGTCTTTGTTCAAACCCCACAGTTCTTTCTCTGGTTGCAGATGGGATTCTCCATTGCAAACAGCCCCAAACTGTCCCCGATTGTTGCTGTAAGGGTGTACAGTTTTCCTGGTTCTGCTCATCTCACTCAGCATCAGTTCATGCAAATCCCTCCAGGCTTCCCTGAATTCCCATCCCTCCTGGTTTCTAACAGAACAATAGTCTTCCATGACATACATATATCACAGTTTGCTAAGCTGTTCCCAAATTCAAGGATATTTACTTGATTTCCAATTCTTTGCCACCACAAACAGGGCTGCTATGAATATTTTTGTACAAGTGATGTTTTTACCCTTTTCATCATCTCTTCAGGGTATAGACCCAGTAGTGGTAATGCTAGATCAAAGGGGATGCACATTTTTGTAGCCCTTTGGGCATAGTTCCAAATTTCTCTCCAGAAAGGTTGGATGAGTTCACAGCTCCACCAACAGTGTAAAAGTGTCCCAGATTTCCCACAGCCCTTCCAACAACGATCATTATCCTTTCTGGTCATATTGGCCAATCTGAGAGGTGTGAGGTGGTACCTCAGAGAAAGGGTTTACTTCTTATGAGAGACATTTAATACACAAAACTGATCATTCAGATACTTCATTTTTGTTTAGGTTTTTTCAAGGCAAATGGGGTTAAGTGGGTTGCCCAAGGCCACACAGCTAGGTCATTACTAAGTGTCTGAGACCAGATTTGAACCCAGGTACTCCTGGCTTCAGGACTGGTGCTGTATCCACTGAGCCACCTAGCTGCCCCTATTCAGATACTTCTAGAAAGTTGGCAAACATAACCTGAGCCTAATCACAAAAATTACTCTTTCCTCTATTTTGTACCCACTATAGTGATAGATATTATCTGAGTATCCTAGGTGCCAAGTGGACTTTAATTAGCACCTTTATGACCTTTAGGAGATTGAGTGAATGGAACTACCTTATTCTTATGACTAATATGGTTTCTAAAAAAATAGGTTTTTTAAAATTTTATTTATTACATCAGAGTAATTTCCCTGATGTAAGTAAAATGCACACACACACACAGTTAAACAAGTGCACTCAGGTGCATGAGGACTGTGTCTGATGCCATTACCTCTCTTTGCCCTAGTTGGCCATTGCTTCTCAGAGGAAGTGAGGGGTTCAAGTTTCATTATCAGCTTTCCAGGACTATTTGGTTTTTCAATTACTTTGGAGTTCAACTTCCTCTTAGCCTTTTTGTTAACATTATTGTCGTGATTTGGCATATTGTTCCCTTGGTTCTCCTTATTTCATTCTGTATCAGTTCACACAAATCTCATGTTTCCTTGAATTCCTCATAGTTATCATGGGGAAGGTATTTAGGTATTTGGATTGTTGTTTTAAATATTCATAATAGAATGATGATGGTGTATTACCCCATGACCGTCACCTTTGGTATGGAAGGCCCATGTTTCTCCCTTCAACAAGAAACCTATCCTATCTGCTTTATGGCTCCTTGCTAGAGAAGTCAGTAGTGAATGACCCATAAGCCACCAGTCACCCAAATCTTATTTAATAATCTGATATTTGAGAGGCATTCTAGCAGATATAGTCACTTTCCTTTCTTCTGGCTTCTCCATGGTTAATATTTCCATGAAGTTAGATGACTAGACTGTACAGAAACCTGAATTATGCTATCTTAGTTGGGCCTCTTCTTCGGCGAAGGGGTTCACTTAATGTTATGCCTTGTCAAGGGTGAGGGAGAGGCCAAGAAAAAACCACTTGGGCAGCCTTGCCAAGTCTTTGGCAAAATAAGGATCGAAGAGGCTTTCCACTCCAGTACCCGATGTCTCACTTAAATAAGGACCTGAGTAATAAATTCCTCCAGGAGTTAACTTCTAGGGTAGTTTACCTCTGTAGGCAAAATCATTTCCTTTTGTAAGACAATCCAAGGAGCTGCCCTTTTTACTTGAACTGTGCCAAGGAAGTTGGAGCCAAACTCAAGGCCTGATTAAAGCAATTTGTTCATCTTAGGTGCCTGACATTTGCTCTGTTTCTTGGAGAAGAAACTTCCGTTCTTTTTTAAATACCTAATTCTTCATAAATTCATAAGTTCTTTTGCAAGGAGGCAAGGTAGAAATCCTAAATATATAAATATCCACATTGGTTGGCTTTTGTCCTCCATTATCAAACAAGACCCAAAACGACATCACTATGTTTGAGACAAATGCCAGTGTGTCTGACTGTTCTGATCAGCCCATTATGAGCTGGCAATGCTCTACCACAGGTTGGCCACAAATAGTCCATGTGAACACCTGGGTTTGGGTACTCTAAACTTACTCCTGTCACATGTCCTTTGAGCTATTTCCACTCTGCTCTTCCTATAGAGCACAGCACCCTCACTGATGAGGCCATGCTATACTGGCCGATCCTGTGCCAGTGTCTCTCATGCTGTACAATTAATTTTAATAGTCTTCAATGA
Organism: Macrotis lagotis; assembly: GCF_037893015.1. Taxonomy (NCBI): domain Eukaryota; kingdom Metazoa; phylum Chordata; class Mammalia; order Peramelemorphia; family Peramelidae; genus Macrotis; species Macrotis lagotis. Next base: position 266,198,647 of record NC_133662.1, on the reverse strand, counting down.
GATCTTCAGGATGTCCTGGCATCCTTTCTTCTGAAGCCCTTGTGAGCACTTGCCCTGTGTGACTCTATAAAATAGTCTTTTTTGGAAATGGATATCTGGCCTTTTAAAAACTTGACCAGGGGCAGGTAGGTGGCGTAGTGGATAAAGCACCGGCCTTGGAGTCAGGAGTACCTGGGTTCAAATCTGGTCTCAGACACTTAATAATGACCTAGCTGTGTGGCCTTGGGCAAGCCACTTAACCCCATTTGCCTTGCAAAAACCTAAAAAAAAACCTTGATCAGCCCATCATAGTTGAGCCCTCTGAAGAAATGTTGGAATGTTTGGTAGTTTAACTCAAGTAAAGACCTCAATGTCTGGTATCTTCATAATCATCCTAAGATAATTTAAATGGAAGTGATTCAGTTTCCTGACATGGCTGGTAGACTCTTCAGGTTTCACAGGCAGACAGCCATGAGGTCGGCACAACAGCTCTGTAGACGCTCAGTTTGATAGTCAGTCTAATACCTCTTCTCTCCCCAACTTTTGGAGTCTCCCAAATACTGAGCTAACTTTGGCAATGTGTGTATAAACCTCATTGTCAATGTGTACCTCCATGGAAAGGACACTGCAAGTTACTGAACTTGTCCACATATGCTGTAACAGATGGTTCCATTTATGGATGGTTGATGGAACACCTGGGTTTTCTCGGTGTTCATTGATTGGACAAAATGAGCACAAGTTGCAGAGACTGGATCTATACTTTGTGGCATCTCAGTTTCAGAGGCTGCACTGAATGCACCATCAGCTGCAAACAGAAGATCATGCACCAATACTCCCTCCCCTTGGTCTTGGCTTGTAGCTTTTCCAAGTTGAAGAATTTACCAGCAGTGTGATGGCTGACTTTGATGCCCTGTTCATCCTCAGAGAAGACATTGGATAACATGGCTGAAAACATCATGCTCAAAAGCATGGGAGCTAGGACATCGTCTTGTTTCATTGAATTGATGACTGGAATCATCCACTATCCAGAAACCAGGTGAGCACATTGTCATGAGACTGACATACTTTACCGATGAACTTCTCAACTGTAGGGCATGTTCAAAAAAACCCACAAATAGATTTATGAACCACATCTTCTGAAAGTGATTTGAGTTATTCCTCCAAGATCATTTCCTCTGTTATTTCAGTGCTTGAAGTGATGCTTTTTATCTGAAGACTTTCATTCTTTTCCTGCCTCTCCTACTCCCATATCTTTTTACTTCTGGTTCTGGGAATAGTAATTAAAACAACCAGACTGGTTCTAGAAAGGATGCGCCAATGGATTCCTCTATGATTCTATTCATTTTCTTATTATTTCCCTGACCCAAATTGTCCTTCCTTGATGTCACTTTCCTAATTCCTATAGGTTGTTTTCCCCAATTCGAAGTTTAGCTTCTTGAGGTCATGGACTATCTTGCTTTTTGTTTATAATTGTACCCTCAGTAATATATTATTTCAAGATTTCATAGAATACACAATAAATGCTCATATTTATTCTTTAGCTTAGGAATTAGTCTACATAAGTAGTTGAAGTTAAAGGAATTAGGGTTTTACTAAGTGACCCAGAGACTGATGATAGTTCTAGGTTTAGATAAGTTGGTTCTTGGATGACAGGTGAATTGTGATAATTCTGCCAGTGCCTGTCATCTATACCCAGAACATTCTAGATAGCTTTGTTAGTGAATACATCAGGCTAACACCTTGTCACACTTACAAACTCATCTATCACCAGATCCATGCTCAATGTCTTTCTAATTTAGAGTCATAGAAGGGAGCTTGGAGATTGAGTCCCATCTCCCACAGTGGACAGATTTCTTTGATAGATGATGATCCCTTGATAGATGATCATCATCTGGCTTCTACTTCTACTCTTAGTATCAAAAGCTCACTCCTTCAACAAGGACACTCCTTTTATGTTTGAGGAGAGTTCTCCTCTTATGCTGAAGAGACATACCAACCTTTCACCTACCATCCTGATTGTAAGCATCTCCAGGAAAACAAAAGAGTGGCAGTTTGCAAGATCCCTGGTGTTGGAGAGTAAGTTTGTCCTTCTCTGAGGCTGGGTAAGGCATTTACTATAGAGAAAATTGTTTGCATGTGTTTTTTCTTTTCTTGGTGGAAGAGATTGAGAACCAGCAATAGAGCCAGAAGGATCTGGGGTCCAATTCAACTTCTGGCTATGTGACCTTTGTCCTTTCCACATCCCTGGCAAATTTCAAAGACTGTAAATCATGGGATGGACATCCTTCTACATGGAGGGAAACAGTTTCATCCCTGGGAGGTCCCTTCAATGAAATCACAGGTCCAATTTAAAACAAATAAACACACAAACTCCTTTTAATGCAAAGGGCAATTTGAGTCAGTGTCAGAGTATAGATATCTCCAGCTCATGTCAGCCTCACTAGGCTCTTCTACCCCAGCTCAAGTTTCCAAGACAAAGAATCTCTAATCTGTGCACTTCAGAATGATCTGGGAAGTCCTACTGATTGACCTTTGCATTACCAACTGAAAACCTGATCCAGATCTACACCAGAAAAAGCATCAGTCTCAGCGACTGTAGCTGGGTCTTTAGGACAGACTCAACCATGTCCATTCAATACCTTCTATTTCCCCTTTTCGTCCATCCCATACCATTACTGGAATCTGGAGTAACCAGCCCCTGCCAAGAAGCTCAGAAACTAATCCTTTCACTAGATTGCAATCCAGAAAATCTCTCTCCCAAGAGGTGTAAGTCAGTTCTGCTAATAACTAGCTTGCTGTCATTGTATCCCCAGCTTATTTCTCTGCCTTAATGAGTCAGTCAGTCAATAAACATTTATTAAGAGTCTGTCTTGTACCAGCATTGTATTAAGCCCTGAGCGTGCTGTTGATGTAACAAATCAAGGAAGTCCCTCCATGGTAACAGATTTTGTAGCATGGTGGTAATGAATTCCCCTTCTGCCTTTAGGCTGGAACTAGCAAGGGCCACTCAGAGGTTCCTAATTCAATGCAGTAATTTTGAAGATTTGTGGGGAAATGGAATTTGCTTGAAGCACGTTCAGGCTTTTATCATTATCAAAATGTAGTCATCTTTTGCCAGTTGCAAAGGAAATGACCATGAAGTGGGTGTGAGCCTTATAAAAATCCTCTGTGCTTGGACATAAACAGATAGGGAAATTGGATCAAGGGATTCCACTTTCCTTGTTTTGTTGAAATTAGAGAAGTGTGGATGGAGACAGAAAAGGAGAGAGTCCATGGAAAGACAAGGAGTTGAGGGACAGTGAGGTGTGCCAGATACATGTGAAGCCTAGTGCTGTTGGATTGTAGAAGGTGGAGAGGAGAGAATAGAAGCAGATGACTGGAAAGATTAAAATGCATGGTGATGTGAAGGATTTGAAAGATCAAAGAGGAAGTTTGATATTTTATCTTGGTGTAATAGGGGAATTATTGATCTTAGAAATAAAATGGTTGAGACCTGGTCTTTAGGAATATCACTTAGGCAGTAGAGTAGATGAGGAACTGAAATGGGGTGGGGTGTGGCTAGGTGGCGCAGTGGATAGAGCACCGGCCTTGGAGTCAGGAGTACCTGAGTTCAAATCTGGCCTCAGACACTTAATGATTAGCTAGCTTTGTGGCCTTGGGCAAGCCACTTAACCCCATTGCCTTGCAAAAACCTAAAAACAAAAAGAGAATTGAAATGGGACTTCAGAGATCCTTAAGTCCTTAACTTTATAGATGAAGAAATGAAGTTTCAGGGATATCTCAAGGTCACTCAGGTGGTAAATATGAAATACTACTTGAACCTTCTTCTCTTACCTGACAGGCAGGAATTTCCCCATGCTATCATATCGCATGGAATACTAAATACATTCTAAAGATGGCCTGTGTTCCCCCAGTTCTCAGTACTTACCTACGGTGCAGACATCTTCACCTGGGATACTCACAGGGGCCTTGTCAGAGACCTAAAGATGGACGGAGAAAAATCTGGCAAGGAACTGGCACACATTATTTCTTTCCCCAAAGGCAGTGAAATGATGGTCTGTTCTAGCAGCTTCCAGATCTTGCTCAAATCTCAAAATAATTCAGGTGACTGGTCTAAGGTTGGAGGCTTAATGAATATTTTTACATAAAGGAAAGTTGAACATGTCCACCTTTTCTCTTTATTGATTGCTACAAAAGGTTGACCTCTTCCTTAAGAGTTCATCCTCCCCTGAGTCTGACCCAACTGATCACAGAAACAATTCCCCTACAAGGTACCAGGGAGCACCTCCAAACCTCTAAACCAGCCAGTTTATATTGACATAGTCCAGTCACTGAGATTCCAAATGGAACTGTTTTTGGTCCTTTTCTCAAGGGCCACTGGGCACATCCCTCTGAAGGAGCAGTCACCTTGAAAATTCATCCTAATAATGGGGGAATTCTCCTAATCAGTCCTCTGATCTACCCAATCCACTTTTGTTCTTTATAACACCTCAGGAGGTAGGGAGGGAAGTAGACCAGAAATTTCATTTTGTTCCAGTGAGGAAACTTCTTCTACCAAAGCAGATCAACAGTTCTGAAATGTACAGTCCTAGAGACTTGATTAATGGCAAAGAGGTTCTGTACTTTGCTCAAAGTCTTTGCAGGTATTACTCACCCCGTTTGTTATATAAAGAAATTGAGGGTCAGAGAGATTCTGTAGCAGAACAGACCAGGATTCAATAGCCAGGAAAGGTAGGAAAGGGCACTTGAATGCAGGTCTAGCCTAATTCCATGTTCTTGTCACTATACTCAAGCCAAAAGAACTTCCAGGGGTGGGATTCAAGGAATGACCCTCACATAGAGGGAAAAGGTCAGACAGTTATACCCATCTGAAATCTTGAATTGCTTGGATTCCAGGGATCATAACTGACATCCGTTACATGGAGACCACTGGATCCCTGCTGGGCAAAGGTGTAATCTGTCATTCAACTAGTAAAAACTCACTTAAGCCAGGCACAGTTTTCAAGAAGTGAATAGTCTAATTAAAACAGCAGCAAATATAGAGAAGTTCAATTGTGGTTTGGAGGAATTAGTTACAGGGCAGATGGCAGGGCCCAGAAAGGTACAGCTTCAGGGTAAATGGTAATGCAAGGAAGACTAGAAGATCCAGTGTCAAGAGACCATAGTTGCTAGGGCACAATGACTGGGCGGAAGACCTGGAGGTCTTGGAGGAGTGTGATTGGTAACTTCCTGATGACCACATCCACCCTGCAGCCGGGGGGTGGGGGGGTGGAAAAGTGGAAGGTAAGTCCAAGGGTCAAAAGAAAGAAGGTATTTTGAGGTCCTTTCTATAAGAGTGGGGATAAGGAGAGTCAGGATACTAGAAGGCGATTAAGTGAAAAAAAGCTACCAGGCAAGAAAGAGGGGTAGGGCCAGCCTGACTGGGAAGAACCTCAGAGAGCAATACGGGTAGACTGGGGAGAAGTGCTCCTACATTACAGTATCCTCCTCTCTCTAGTACCCAGTTTGGTCTGAGGGGAAGTGGGAAGGATTCTTGTCACCTAGTCCACTATCTTTCCCAGACTCAGTGGATCAAAGGCAAAAATGAAAGTTTCTACCCTCAGCAAGCTTATCAAGAGAGACAACATACACATATAAAAGGTATTCAAAAATAAACAAAAAATTAATAAAAGGCAATTATTGGGGGTGAAGAAAGGCATTAGCAGTTATGAAGATGAAGAAAAGATACAGAAGCAAAAAGAGACTTAGAAGAGCAGGATTGGAACACCGTAAATGACCGCTTGGTCCATTACCAAGAGTTAGGCTGATAAACATCTGCTAATCTACCGTAATGTGTGTCCCCAATCCTGTCTTCAGTTTCACTAAGGTGATTTCATTACTTTAATTACATCTGTCAACTCTACGGCTGAAACCTCGATGGTGGGTCAACCTGGGGTGAGGTCTTTCCACACAAGGATATTGAGAAAGCCTCATGGGCCTGGGGAGTGGGGGAATGAATGCGTTTAGCTTGGAAGGGCAGACTTCACTGGGCTGTCACTTGGTGACCTTTTGTCCACCCTTTCCTAGTGAGCTGGTCTTGGCACCATCTTTCCAAGTTGGCCATTCTGTGTCCCCTGCAACTCTAATTTCACGCACTAACCAAGAACCGGGGACTGGTCTGGCGAACCAGACAGCGGTCTGGACCCATTCCAGGTTATGAGTCTTGTGGTAAGTTTGCTTGAAATCTAGTCCAGTAATTAGCTCGATCCTCATGTTTTCCCCTAAGCCCAAGGTTAAGTGAAGGAATTTGGAACCAACCCAGCTTTGCTGGCCAAAGGGTTGAAACAGTGTACATTGTCTATGAGGGAACCTGTAATGATGCAGCATAGATCATCAATGAGGCAGCTTTTTTCCTAGCCACAGTCCAGATGCTTCTCATTTGGAACCAGCAGTGGGGGGAGGGGGGTTGTTGGGAGAGTGGGAAGGATGTGTCGAGTCAATTGGGCTACTCCTCTGAAGCTACTTGACAGACTGAAGTAATTATCTCCTCCTATCTTTAACCTTGACTGAGCTCCTATTTTTCCTTTGCAATTCATTCTGTATTTTTCTCGGTGTCAAGGACTGCCATCCGCACCTGACTGGTTTTTACCTTTGCTCAGGAAAACTCTGTTGGAAACCTTCTAACTTTTGGTCATTATTCCATGCCTGCATATACATTGAGGAACTACAGTCAAAACCTTGCTATTATATGTCTACTCTACTGTCCTGGCTGAAACATGGAGCTTGAACACCTCAGCCATCTCTCTCTCTCTCTCTCTCTCTCTCTCTCTCTCTCTCTCTCAAACCTCCTGGATTTTACTTGACCAACAGAATGGCCTAGGGTCCCCTATTTACCCTGATAGCTTATATTATCCCTTCATCTCACTCCTTCTTTCTTTCTTAGAGTTTGATACTCAAGTCAGCATTTTGCTCCTGTGAATGACAGGGCAAGGCAATCTACTTTTCTGTCTCCTTGTTCTGTTTTCCCCATCTATGTCAGTTCTGTCCATCTCAGGGGCCAATCCCATTCTATCTCATTCTTCTCTTATGCTCTCTGTAACACTTGTTCTATTGTTAACCAACTGCTTTTCACATTAGCCTCAGGCCTTCTTCCTGGAAGTAAATTTGTATATATTTGTTGTATTTAATTTTTTAAATAAATGTGATTTTCTGACAATAAACTATGAACTCCCTGAGATCATACATTCTTTCCATTTTTCTTTTTGAATCTCTAGTATCCAATGTATAAGAGAAGTAGCTCTAGCCAGTTCTTGGTGAATGAGTGCTCCTTGAAGTGAGTTGAGGGTCCCCCCAAGGGCACCTCTGACAACCTTGCTTCTAGCACCTCCTCCCGGAATTGCCTAGAATTCATCTCATATTTAATTTGCAAATACTTATTATGTGGGTATATGTTGTTTTCCCCAGTTGTAACAAGCTTTTCCAAAGAAGGGACTATTTTAATCTTTGTATCTCTAGGGATGCAAATATATTTTCTATTTACTCCTGTGTTTTTTCAAAAGATTTTAAGTTATTTGAAGGCAGGATTTGCTTGATGTCTATGTATGCATCCCTAATACATAATTGATCACAAGAAATATAGTAAGTTAATTGCCTGACTTAGGGAAGAAAAAACATATACTGAGTGCTTACAATGTCACCTAAACTCTCATTTCATTAACCATAAACCTGGGATTATGAGAGGGAAGTGTCTTAAATAGTAAGTATTCTTTATTCATACAACATTTACTAGACACTGTTCAAGGTGCTACTGCTGCTTCTGATGTTTGCCCTTTTTTGTTTTTGTTTTTGCAAGGTAATGGAAGTTAAGTGATTTGCCCAAGGTCACACAGCTAGGTAATTATTAAGTATCTTGAGGCTGGATTTGAACTCAGGTCCTCCTGACTGCAAGGGAAGGTGCTCTCTCTGCTGTGCCACCTAGCTGCCCTAATTAAGTTCAGGAAGAAGGTGATGAGTTTTTTAGTTGGGGTACCAATTCTGTGAATAGATATAATCAATGGAAGAGATCATATGAACATTCAAATGACAAGACAACAACAGAAGAGATATGGGGATGAGAAGGAAGAGGCTAGGATAAGTCTGAAGTTTTGAACTCAAGTGACCCAAAAGACAGTGTATCCCCTCAAAAGAAATAACAAGGCTGAGTGTAGTGGATAATGAGTTGCGGACACTCAATTAGAAGTGTCCAATTTGCAGTGGATGATTTAGGACTAGCAAGAGATGGGTTAAGCCAGGTCTCAAACCCAAGTCTCCTACCCTTCAATCAAAAACCAAATCAATCAACAAGTGTTTAATAAACAACCTATCATGTGTTAGGCAGTATTTGACATAGTGAAGCTACAGATACAAAGAAAGAAATAGTCCCAACTCAGGAGGAGTTTACCTTTTAGTGGGTCATCTAGTCTACTCCCTTAGACAAAGATAGGGATGGTCAGAGCTGAGACTTTCCTAACTTGTTAAGTAACAAAATTTGAACTTTTGATTCTAAACTCTAGCTTCTGAGCCCTTTCATGAACACCCCACAATATCATTGCTCAGATTGTAAACTCCCTCCTTTAATGAAGCCAGGACCAATAAAATCTGTGGAACCATAAGTAGCCACAAGTTTGTCCTTCAGATCTAGCTCATGATTGGATGCCTTGTCCTTTGACAGCTGTGGTTATTTGCTTATATTCACTAACTATAGGTTCTCTGTGGGGCTCCATTTCTGCCTTTCTCTGTGGCCAAGAATATCTCTTTGCTGTAGGTTTTGGCTTCATATCTTTGCATTTCTTTGGCCATTGGCAGAAAAGTGGTCTTCCTCTTAGGAGTCCTTAAGGAAGGGATTAGGAACACAGAATATCAAAAGATTTTGGCTACTCAGCACCTTCCTGCCTCAACTTGTGGGGTGCTTCCAGAGTGGACCTTTGAGGAAAAGGAGCAAAAATGGAGATAATAGAGATGTATGTCTTTGGAAAAAAGGTCATGTTGACCATTTGACTACAAATGAAAAATACAGCTGAAGGAAACTTTAGTCAGACCACAGAGAGACAACTTGGCAAGGGACTGCTTTGAGCTGAGCATGAAAGGATTCTTGTGGTCCTGTCCCATATTATGACTGGGAGGAAGGGACTTTATGGATATTAAAAATATATAGCCAAGATGTTGGTGCTATATTCTTTTTAAAAAAAAATAGAGAGTTTTGAATGAGCTAAAAACAAAATTCAGATGTCTTGAGAAATGGATTGAGTCCTTTCCAGTGCTTCTCCACCCCAAACCACAAAGGTTGGCCGCATGAGGGAGTCCAAAGGATGAAATAGTTGTATTTTAAGAGAGGGGAAAAAAATGACCCTGATTTCATTTCAAGCAGGCGTCTTTTTGAAGGATCAAAAAAGGAAAAACCAAGCCAATATTCCAACTTTTTCCATGGAAACACTCAACTTTGGTTATAGACTCCCCTTTCCTGCCAGTTATAATCATAGGAAACTTTCACAAGCAGGTGTAAGAACATTTTGTCTAGGTCATTGGTTGGGTTTCTTGCTAGGGCTAGAGCCAGAGGGAAATCCATAGGGATTTATGATGCAAGTGAACTCCACCCATTCCACCCATTTTCAGAGCAACAGGGGTTGATTTTCCATTTTATCTTCCATGTTCTGTTTGCTTTTATTATTATCGAGTGCTGCTATGGCTAAGAGCTGGCAAAATCCCAGACTCTTTTCTAAGGTTAGCTGGGAGAAGGCAGTCTGGCCCAGTAGACAATGCACTGGTTTTGGAAACAGAAAGATTTGGATTTAAATCCCAACATTAGAATTTATTAGATGGTTGATTCTGGAAAAGTCTCTCAATTAAATAAGTCTCAGTTTCTTCATCTGTATAATGGGCTAGAGATGTGAGTACTGATGACCTCACAATGTTTTTGTAAAATTTGTGGTGCCATACTAGAAAATTTACTAATATTCCGTAGGTTCACAATCTGAACAAAACAGATAGATGTGTCAAAGGGGAGGATTTCACCAAGAGTCAATTCTTGGCCTTCAGAACTCATATCTACTGCCAAGTGGTCTACAGTGATTCTTTGAATATTCCTGGATATTTTCTCTGGAAATTCCTTTGTTTTATTTTATTTACATATTTTATATACATGTAAATGTGTATATAGATATATGTTTATATTATATACATGGGCATATGCACATATACAGATACCCATTCTCTGCCCTCAGTAGAATGCAGGTTCCTTTAGGTTGGTACTATCTTACTTAGTTGTAATTATATTTCCAGTATCTAGTACAATTCCTGTTCCACAGAAATGCTGAACAACTTTGATTAAATTGAACCTACTTTAATAAGAGTTGAAAGGACCCTTCCAGGTCATCTAGTCCAGTCCCTACCTCATAGAGACAAGGAAACACAGGTCCAGAGATGTCAAGCTCCTTGGTCACAGTCATACAGGTTAGAAGGAGGAGAGCCTAAATGTCATCTCAGGTCTTCAGAGGCCTGATTCATTTCTTCTTCACAAGGACTCTCTTGGACATCATGTCCAAACCTTTATTATATACTAAAGTTCATGAGGTCATGACTCTAGAACTGGAAGGGACCTCAGAGGTCACCCCACCCAATTTTTAAAATTGATAAATGGAGTAATATTCTATTTAGTAAGCCTTCCCTGCTTTTTGGGGTCCAGCCATTTCATTGGTGTCTCTTGGTTGAAGAACTTTCTCTACCAACGCAGACCTGAGATTTTTCTGCACCTAAAGAGTCTTAGAGAGGTGTCCAGGGCACTGACTGGTAGATGACTTACCCAGAGTCACACAGTCAATTTGGTTTAAGGTAGAACTGGAATCCAGGTCTTCTTGCATCTTCCACCTATTTATTCTTGTTGTCCCTTTGGGGCCAAGGAGAAGAACTGGATCCTCTCTACTTGAATTCCCTTCAGATTCTTGATGTCAGCTGTCTCCTTCCGACTAGGTCTTCTCCTGGCTACGCTCTCCCAACTTCTTTACTGGATATGATATCCATCTATTAAAGAGTTGGCTCTCTCCCACATCTCTTCCATCGGCCAAGTCCTTCCTTGTAGGAGAAGGGTGAATGACTGACAGGCTAATGTTGCTAGTGTATGGGAACAACTAGCTTAAATCAATCCCAGAAACCTCAGCATGTATGTGGGGCTGGAACCCGGGCAGGGATGGAATGGACTTTCCCAATCCCTCCAGACTGGAGGGCAATAAAAGCCTGAGTGAGGATCTTGTATTGGAATGAAGAGGAGTTTTGAGAGCCTCCTGGGGGAAAATTTGAAGACTTGCCCAAACCTCAGCTCTAATGACTGAGGCACGTGGCTGCTGTTCCCTCGAGCCAAGTTGGACGCAACAACCTAACTTGTTTTTTTTGTTTTTTTTTTTTACAAACTTCTACTTGCCTCAGATTCTGAGAAGTGCTTTCCTTTCCTTTTCAGTCCTCCACCCTGTTTGGGTGGACATCTTTCTGTTTTCCCAGCAGCCCTGGAGCAACACCAGTCTTTTTGTTACTCGAACACTTATGTTTGATACGATTATTTGGCTCTTCCTCTCCATACATCCTGAACCGTGATACACACATCTTATTAACAAATCATAACTGGCTCACTCTATGTAGATCTTAATGGCATTTCTACAGGCCAATCACAGTACTCAACAAGGATATGCTCGTTAGAGAGAGGTACAAGCAAAGAGTGTTAATTCCCTCCATCCAGCTCAAAAAGGGAATTAACCTGAAGGAAAGATGGAAGTAGACAATGTAGCCCAGACCCTCACCCTGAATTTGAGGGGATACAATGCTGGAGTTACAAATGGAAATGGAAAAGGGTGTCCATGTGGATTCCTTTCTCCTTTCTCTGATCTCTTTGAGGACTCATCATGGTACCATTGGGTCAAAGGGAATACCCTTCATGTGGTAACTGAGAGCAGTTTCAAAATGCTTTCTAGAAGGGCTGAATTGTCAATTGTCTTTTTTTTGTCCACTTCGCTAATCTGATGAAATCATTTTAATTTGCTTTTCTCTACTTATTTGTAATTTTTAGCATTTTTCATATGACTCTTGAAAACTTGGATTCTTTCTATGAAAATTGTTTATTTCCTTTGACTATTTGTCAGTCATCAGTAGAGTTTTCAATCTTGTCTGCTACATGTGATTTGACTCCTTCCTTGGAGGTTCATGAACTCTTAAGGTCCTTCAGAATTGAAATGATTTCCAGTAAAAGGGGATGAAGACAATTGTTTAATCCCCAGGAAATGGGAGAACGAATCCTGTATGATCTGAGCTGGAGTTGAGGGCTTAGTCCTAGTCCAGCTGGTTCCCCTGGTGTTACAAGTGACTCAGAGCTCAAGGGAATCAACTTTCATTGGACTGAGCTTACAAATCATCTCGTTAAGCCTCACGTTGGGCATCCCAATGTCCAGTATATTCTGTAGATGAGTAGTAAATATCTGGAGGTTTCCAGGTAGGTTTCTGGATCTTTTCCTTCCTGGGATTATGTATTTCTCCTTGCAGGTGCCCCGGATAAGTGAACTGGTCACTTGTCAGACATGATCAGGTAAAGATGGATCAGAGTGATCTCAGAAGTCCCTTTCACCTTAGAGATTCTGTGACACTTTAAGAGTATCCCAAAGTAATTGAGACATTGTGACCTTGCAGCTAGGGAACAGGCTATGGTGTTTGAGGAAACTTGAGCACAAATTCTCCCTTTGACCTATTCTGGCTGAAAGACCCTCCACCTCTCTGTGCTCCAGGCATCATTCTTAGGCTATAAGTTATATAAAGTAGAAGCTATTTCATTTTTATGAGTTTCTCTTCAATACCTAACATAATGCCTGGAAGATTTTTGGTTTGAGATTTTATTGATTTGAGAGGCTCCCAGTGAGGAAACTTCCTGTCTCTCTCTACCAATGCAGATGGAAAATTTAATCTTAGAATGGTCCTGGGATACTGAGAGTTTAAATGACTGTAGGAAACATTCTGTCCTGGATGGGGGAACCCTGCCCTTGGAAACCAGTAAAACTGGTTCAAATTTGACTCAGATTATTTTTAACTAATTCAGTTTGGGCAAGTCATTTAAAGTCATTTAAATCCTGTGCCTTAGTTACCTCATTTGTAAAATGAAGTGTTAGTTTTAATCATTAAAGTTCTTTCCAGTGCTAGATCTCTGATTGGTGACTTTCCCAAGGTCACACAGCTTGTATATCTCAGAAACAGGACTTAAACCCATGTTTTCCTGGCCTCTCTGCTAGAATTCCTACTGTAAACTATCTAGTAAGAGCTTGTTTTTGATTCATGACCAGGTTGTCTATCTACATTGATTAGGGAAGTTGCCCACATTCATGAAAGCCCAGATCAGGTCCCTGTTGCAAGCAATATTTCAGTGACCAATAGTAGGTGGAATGTAAGCAAGACATCCTCCTCCTAGGTTCCCTTCTTTTCCTAGGGGTGGATCAAGCCTACCAGGGTCTCATCACACACCTTCCTCTTGGTTTTGGACAGTCTGGCCAAAGCACCAGCTGTTGTCACTGACACCATGGCCACTGAGCTCAATCTGAAGCATGACAGTGACAGGACCGAAAGGGTCTGCTGCATTCTCAGACAATGACATAGGTTGATGCTGGACAGCTGCTACCCGCTATGATGGATGGGGCTTCCCTGCTCAGGCACTGGGTAGACAACCTCCCTGAGTTGGGATGAAAGGCTGCTGAGAACTCTTGTTTCAATCTGCCTTGATGGAGTACCCAGAACTCTGCCTGCAGCATCTTGGTCTGTGTTGGAATCACAGGGAAAGGAAGGGCTCTGGGTCTGCTACAGACCAGGGGGAAGAACATCTGGCTTGGAGTGGGGCAAAAAGAAGGGGGCGGGTCATGGCTGTCCCAAGGAATATAAGGTAGGAAAGACAATGTCCAGGGTTACAGAGGCCAGCAGAAAATGGAGGTATGGAGGCCACTGAGGAGGCTCTAGATGTGACCAGGAGAGAGATAGTGAGCACTAGACTTGGGGGGGGGGGTGACCTTGTGAGTGAGGGCAACATGGTAGAGTTATGAGGCAGGAGAGTTCTGAGTTCAGGTTCAGACTAGCTGTGTGAGCCCGGACAGCTCATTTAGCCTCTTGAATTCCAGATAACACTGTAAGACCAAGAGATGCAGAAGCCTGTGTTTCCTGGCATGATCACTGGATTAAGAAGACTTGATTTTAAAGCCTTGCCCTGTCATCACCTAATTATGTGACTCTGAACCAGTCATTAGTGCCCCACATCACCTTCTAAGCTGAGTAGCTTCAGAAGAGGTACAGCTCCTCATTGGTGGATTGAGTTCCATCATTGGAGTTCCTTATACTAGAAACAACCTAACATGTGGATAGTGAGAAAGACCAGGACTCTGAGAAAATTGTTCTGAACTCTCTGAATCTCAGTCTTCCTCTGCAAAATGGGGGTAATTGCTACACATATGTAGGAACTTCCTGGGGTTCTTGCAGGATACCATATGAGAATGCAAAGAAAATACCCAACAAACCTAAGTGATGCACAAACAAGAATTCCAACTGCTGATGCTATTGATACTACTGCTGCTACTGCTGCTGCTGGTGCTATTTCTACTGCTATTACTTCTACTGTTGCTATTACCACATCTCCTCCCAAATAAGACTAGATCTTATATTAATTTTTGCTCCAAAAGTTATTAGGACTTATTTTCAGGGGATATCTGTTTACCTCTCATCCAAAGGCATCACTAGGGTATTTACAAATAATTATAATGCATATTGTCATTTATTTTAAATATTAATGTCAATAATATTTACATATTAATATAATTATTTTATGATTCAATATGTCTGCCATGTGCTGCAATGGATGTACTAAATATGTCCATCTGGTTGGAGATCTTAACTGGGGCTTATTTTGGGGGCTTATAATTCCAAGTTTGTAATATAATCATGCTAGGACTTACTTTTCAATTAGATCTTATTTTGGGATAATGCTGTGTGGGGATCATAACTGTGTGTTGTAGCACTAATTCTTCCTTAAACAGAATAATCAGAAGACCAAGACCAGAGAACCAAAAGGGGTTTTATTCATAACCTCCATAACATGAGTTACAGCAATAGGAGGAGTGCAAAGTGCAGAAGTGTGAAAGCCCCTTTTATCCTAGTCCACAAAGCAGTCCCAACCCCCTGGACTGCCACCTATTGACTAGATAGTTGGGCTCACAATCTTTTCGTCAGTATCTAGCCAATCGGTGCAAAGAATTTTCAAGCCTTATTTGCATAATTATTCAGATTCAGTTTTATCCTATCAGAAAGATAACTTTGTATCCTTCCATATATGGGATCAATGAGCACTGTGCTATATGATCTTTGGTACCACCTGACCTTGGAGAAGGGGAAACTTGGCAATTCTTGCTGATGTGGCTTTGTGAAAAATGAAGACTCATTGAAACCATGAGAGAGGCTTCACTCAAGTATAATCCCACTCAATTTGATCCTATACCACTACTGTTACTGCTGCTGCAGCTAAATCTACAATTCCATGAGCCTAGGGAACTCCCACTGAGGAAACTTTCCTTCTACCAGATTAGTCATTTCCTTTTAATTTCTCATTTGAATGACCTTGTTCCCTGATCAGTGAGTCTGTCAATAATCACTAAGACTTCACTTAATAAGGACAGCTAGGTGACACGGTAGACAGAGCACCAGCCTTGGAGTCAGGAAGATCTGAGTTCAAATCCAGCCCCAGACATTTAATAATTCCCTAGCTGTGTAACCTTGTGCAAGCCACTTAACCCCATTACCTTGCAAAGAAGAAGTGCTTTTAGCTGAGTGATCTTGGGCTCTCTGACTTGTTTTCCACATCTGTAAATTGAAGAGATTGAATTGCACTGCCCAGTTCAGATGTGGAAGTTGAATTTTGATCTTTCTGACTTTGAAGGGAGTCCTCTTTCTATTCTCTCTCTCTCTCTCAGCCTCTTCCATGAAAGCTCAGGTCTGAAGTGAAAGAAACCACTATTAAAATGGGGATGTTCTTTGGGAGGGAGAATGAGAAATCTTTTCCTGAGGGAGCAGAAGACCCTTTTAAGTAGGAAAGGAGAGTAGGAAGATCAAGTAATCATGTCTATTTTATCCCTCACCAGGTCACACCCCTCTGGACTTCTGATTATCTTTCTAGATCCTCTTTTCACTTTCCTTTGATGTCTTGTCTTCTCCTTTTAGAAAGAAAGCTCCTTGAGGACACAGGCAGTTTTTTTGCTTGTCTTTGCATTTTTGATATCTGTGGACTGATTTTGAGTCTATTTCCACTTGATAAACCAAGGTTGACATCTTTGAGGATAAATTGGAAGTTTTCTCTTAATCCTTAGCCATCTTTCTGCTTACCTTCTTTATTGGGATAAGAGATACCTTCATTTTAAATATTGCCTGAAGCAACTTCTAAAATCCAAACAAACTTCTGTTTACTAGGAGTTTCTAAAATAAACTGTTAAAATGGTAACTTTAGTCATTGCATGCAGATTGAGTTAATGAGGCTACTGCCAAAGGATGGGGAAAGAATTCTCCTGAAGTGGAAAGTGAATCTTATAATCCAGTAAATAAGGAATTTTGGCAATATCAGGTCCATTCTCCTCCTCTTGGCTACTCTCACTGCCCTTGGAATCCATGACCCTTTTCTTTCCTGGCTTTCTGATCACTCATTTGCTATATCTCCTTAGTCTTTGTTAGTTGTTGATTCATTGTGGACTTGGGCCCTCTCCATGTTCCACTCTCTCCTTTGGTAATTCCATCTTCTCTCTTGATTTCAACAACCACCTCTAAGCACATGACTCCTACATCTATGCACCGAGTCCTAATCTCTTCCCTGAATTTCACTCCCTTTTCCCCAAAGACCAGTGATGAACTTCTACCTAAATGCCCTCAATTAAATCTTAAAAATGAGATTCCTCCTCATTCTCTAGACTTCTCACCTGGAATACACCTTTGCCTCACTTATCTCCCTCCTGAGTGATGAATCCTTGACCCAGGACTATCCCCATCCCCAACCCTTGGCAAAGAGTCCCCCAAAACATACTCATTCTTGATTCAGTTTCTCACTTTCTTGATTTACCCATGCCCCCACAGCAGCCTTTCCTCCTCCTTTTTCACTCCCCCATTTCCTCCATTAGAATGTAAGCTTCTTAAGGACAAAGACTGTCTTTGTGTACCCAACACTTAGTGTCTGACACAATAATAGCTTACTAAATTATATCTTTATCACCTTGAACCCATCACCAATTTCCCCCCTTAAAGTCCATTCAACTTTCCCATTTCTATTGAGGGCACTCTTCAAAGAGGTATCTTTCACTCTCTGAGCTTGGGTTTCCCTGTCTGGAAAGAGGGAGGGTTGGATTAGGACCAAGTTAGGGACTATTGAGTCCAAACTGTCATTTCACAGATAAAGAACCTGAGATCCAGAAAACTGAGTTTGACTTGCCTGCAGTCAATAAGTAACAGATATGAGATTAAATTAAAGTCCTAGGACTGCAAAGTTAGTGCTCCACTATTGTATGAGATTAGATAATCTAACATCCTTCCAATTGTAAATCTTGGACATGATTCTCAGCCCTCCCTCTCCACTCAATTTGATTGTAAGCTCCCTGAGGTCAGAAAGTCACATAGTTTGTATATGTGTATGTGTGTCTGTTTCTGTGTGTGTGTGTGTGTGTGTGTTGGTGTGTGCTGGTGTGTGTATACTTTGAGAGTAAGATTGATACAGAATTTTAAATAGGAAGAATATCCTTAGATAATATTTGTTTAAATGAATTAGATTTTAAAGGAACTTTAGTGTCACAGAATTCTTGCTTTCAGAGAAAGAAGCTGCCATCTGAGGCAAAAGATCATTTACATCGTCTACTGGAGAACCAGTTTCTGCCATGGAGATTCTCCAGGGAGAAATGAGAGGTGAGATGCTACTGAATAAAGCAACTGTTTTACCAGGAAACCTTAGGGACCACTTAGGGAATGGCTGTTCTAAATCCTTCCTTCCTCTTCCTCAATCTGAAATTCCCTCATCCTTGCCTCAGCCCCATAGCTTCTCTGGGGGCTGGTGTGTGTGAGAGAGTTTGTGTATATGTGAGTGTGTATCAGTGTATGTGAGTCTATGTATGTGTGTGTGAATAAATGTGTATGAACAAATGTGTGTATGGACATGAATATATCTATGTTTCCAAGTATATGAGTTAGAGCATGTGCAAAGGTGTGTTTCTATGAGTGTGTCAGAGTATATATCTGTCTATTAGCCTAAGTGTGTATTTGTGAGTGTGTAAAACTTTGTAAGAATATGTATGTGTGGTATGGGGCTATGAGCGTGTGTGTGTGTGTATGTGTGTCTATATATCTACATGTTTCCAAGTATATAAGTCAAAGTGTGTATGTATATGTAAATTTCTAGGAGTGTCAGAGTGTGTATATGTCTATTAGCCTGTGTGTATTTGTGAGTGTGTAAAACTGTAAAAATATGTATGTGTGGGTATGGGGGCATGAGTGTGTGTGTGTGTGTGTGTGTGTGTGAGTGTGTGTGTGTATCTATACATCTATGTTTCCAAGTATATAAGTCAGAGTGTTTGTGTATGTGTATGTTTCTAAGAGTGTCAGTGTGCTTATAGGATTGTTTGTGTGAGTATGTCTAAATGTGTATGAGCATGTTTTTGCATGTTTGCATGTGTGTGTCTATTAAGTGTGTAAGTATGTGAGTGGGTGAGGGTGAGTCTGTGTTTACCCTTCTCAGTGGTCCATCCCTTTCTGTTACCCCTTCCCTCTTCCACCCCCCCCCCCATGGCTCCTTGCTTGCATGTCCCTCAGCTGCCTGGGTCATTAGCTTTGGGATTCCTATCTGAGCTCCTTGCCCTTAGCACCTCACTGGTTTCTTTTCACCTTCAATCACATGCTATAAGTCAGTTGAACCAGAAGATAGACCCAGATAAGGCATGGCACTGAGTCAGCTCTATCATGGCCTCCCAGTGGAGAGAAGGCTCTGGGATAAGGAGAACTGTGGATTCACTAGATCCAAAGTCAAGCTTTGGAAGCTCAGCCATCTATTAGTTGTGGAACCTTGAGCAAGTCCCTTCCTCAATTTATTCCCTTCTAAAAGGGAACTAATAATCCTTGCCCTCTCATCCTTTATGGAACGTGCTTTGTAGACCCATGGAACTGGGGGCAGTTAACAGCAAGCGTGTATGAAGCTTCATCTATTCTGTGCTTAGGTGAGCTAAGGTGGGGAAGTGGGGAGGTGTAAATGAGTGGGAAATAACTAGTCAAAAATATAGAAAGAAAAACAAAGATGAAGGGATAGCAGGGGGCACTCCAAAATGGTCTCACAAAGGTGGCACTTGAATATTGGGAGCAAGGATGGAGGATTCCAAATGCAGGGAACCACTTGTACAAAGATGAACAGGTGAGAGATGGAATGTTCTGGAGGGAGAGCTGTTAGGAGGCAAAATTGAGAAAGTCAGGTGGTTCAGTGTCTGCACTCCTTCCCCTCCCCACACACCTCAGGGCTCCCTTCATTTTGGCTGCATATTACCAACTCTTATTCATGCTCCAACGCCCTGATCTAAAGCAAGGAGGGGAAACATTCCTTTGTTCCCTTCTCACTATTTTCCAAAGCTAGGACCAAGGCTTGAAATTCTTGTGCCTTGAGATGAGATGTCTGACCTTTCCAAGCAGTGAACTGGAAAAGGAGATTATGAGGTGTTTGAACTGAAGCCATACTGCACTCTCACCAGTTGTGAAATGTTCTCCCTAGTAGCAGAGTTAAGCTAAGATGTGGGGCTGCTCTTGGGAAGGCCTGCACCCCACTTTGAGACAAGAAACCACATGATGCTTGTGTGGTAAACTTACCTTTAAAACTCTTCCCTCACCCATTGGTCAGACAAATTAACTCTTTATGGTGCCAAGGATAATAAAGTTATTCTGTTATCTCAGTCTCCATGGATTCAATAGAAAAACCTCAGTCAGGCTTTTGTGGTAACAATCAAGTCCCCCAAAAGGTAACACTGCATCCTCACAGTCAGACTTTACCATTTAGCACAGGACCTTAGGGCACCCTCCTTTCTACCCAGTGCTCAGTGGAAATTCTCTACTCCCTAGGTCTTCAGGGATTTTACTTTCATTGCTTTTTCAGTGGAGTCACAGTCTTGTGATTATTTCAGTCCTTTAAGGATTGATGATGGTGTCAACACGCTTATCATCTTCGATGGAGATCCAAAGCCCTTAGTTCTGGTAGATGGTTCTGAAGAGGTACTGTGATAGAAAAACAAACATCTCTCTCAGGCATGCTGGTGAAGAGTCCCTTCTAATCTAGCTGGGTTGGTTCTCAGACCAAAAAAAGAAAAACAAACAAACAAACAAAAAGACTCCATTAGGTTCTCACTGAATTAAAAGAGAGCTAGGTTCAAAAACCTCCTTTGTCACTTATGATTGATGAGTTTAGGCAAGTCAGTTCACCTCCTAAGCCTCAGTTTCCTTATTTATAAAATGAGGGCCTTGAACTAAATCATCTCCAAGGTCCCTTCCAATCCTAAATATATGTTCTATACCTTTGCTTGGGCAAAGGTATAAAAGGTATATTATTTCTATGAGCCTTGGTTTTTTTTTTTTTTTGTTAAACTGATGGGTTATTAGATAGTTTTTAAGGTTCCTTCTGGATCTAAATTTAACATTTTATAAACTCCATATCATATATGTATATATATATATACATATATATATATATATATATATATATATATAGTCCTTAGTCCATGCATTTAACCACTTTGCATCTGTTTGCTCTGGTCTGGTCCTGTTTGCTTATGATCCTCCCAGTGCTAGCCCTAGGATATTCTCCTTCCTAGGATGATATAGGATGTCTCTGTTAATACAGCCACTGAAATTGTCATTCAGTTGTTTTTTGGTCATGTCTCACTCATTTGAGGTTTTCTTGGCAAGAGATACTGGAGTGGCTTGCCATTTCCTTCACCAGGTCATTTAACAGATGAGGAAATTGAGGTTAACAGGGTAAAGTGACTTGTCCAAAGTCACACAGCTGGTAAGTGTCTGAGGTCAGATTTGAACTCAGAAAGAGGAACCTTCCTGACTCTAAGTCTGGTATTCTATCCATTGCATCAACTAGTTTTTGAAGATCCACAGCAACTCTAGCCATATAGGAGGAATTCCATGGTAAGACTGCTTTGTCCCTAAATTATGGAAGAGTAGATTTCCCCAAACTCGTGACAATATCAACTCAAAGACCACAATAAAAACTTAACACACTCCTTGTTCTTGTGGTCAAGGAAGTCTAGTGGCCAGAATGCAATCGGGAACCCATCCCTGGAAACGATCTTCTTTTTTCCTGCCCTGTCAGTATATCCCCAAAGGCTGTATGGGCAGGTGTGCAGTTTTGCATTTTAAAGTTAGAGAGGGAAATCCAACCAGTAATCCTTTCCCTCAAAGTAATCCAAGAGATAATGCAGTGGGCTTCTCCCCAACCCATATGTAAGACTTGGGTTTCATTTCATCCTGCACTTTCCCTCTTGCCCACCAATCCCAGAATTATTCAACTCAACCTATCCCAGGGATCACTCTTTCCAAAGACATCTTTTGACGGTTCACCCTATAAGAATTTAATCCTTTTGTGAACTTCTCTGGAAAAATGTTCCATGAGGACTTACATAAGATTAGGATTCATGTCAGAATTTAAAGTGGGACAGAGTAGGACTGAGGCCGGTTGTCAAAGATGTCAGTCAACACCTGGGTAGCTTACATTTCGAACTTTTACCTTTGGCCATGGTGGGAGTGGGGGGGGGGATGATGTGGTGGTGGAAGGAAGAAGACAAGAACCTGGGAGATGAGTGGGTCTATAGCATTGTTTTTCAGAGATCAGGCAAACTTGAGAGCTTGTTGTTCAGTCTTCCCTTCTCAACTCTCTCCTCAGCCAGTGTACTGCTTTGGGAATATTTGATTTTAAATCACTATTTGGCAAAGATTTAGGATCATTAGATTTTGGGAAAGACTTTGGGATCAACCCTTCCTCATTTTATAGTTCTAAGAAGGAAGAACCAGTACCTTAGTTACTCCAGTGGGAGAAGGGACAAAGTTGGGGTTTAAAACTCTATCCAGAAACCTTTCCAGAGCACAACAATTTGGGTTAGCTTGGGAAGGGGCTAGAAAGAGTTTAGGGTGGGTGAGCCTAGAATATTTTGAACAAACTGGAAAGGGAGGGATTCTCTCCCTCCCCTGATGATTGGATGACCACCAGTTGGAAATGTTTAGAGGGCATTCTCATTCAGGTATGCATGGGAGTACTCTTGGGAGTAGCTGACCTCTGAGGTCCCTTCCAAATTGGACATTCTGTGATTTATCATATAATCAGGGAGACCTGCTCCTGAGTCATCAGGATTCCCTCTCTGAAAATTCCCAAGGTGAATCTACAGATGTGTCCATATACACATATAAATATGGAGGAGAGAGAGAAATTAGAGCAGAGAGAGAAAAACAGAAAAAGACAGAAAGTCTAGATTGAGAGAAAAAGAAAGAGAAGGACAAGGACAAAGACAAAGACAAACAGTGTGATAGAAAGAAGAGAACATAGATGGCCCGGCCCACCTCTGGTCCAGGAACATATGGATTCAAGTCCCATCATGAGGGACATGTAGTGATGGGATGACCCTTCATGAATTGTTTCACATGTATCTAAGATTGTAGAGAAAGTGCTGACTTGAATTCGAGACTTGTTGAATTGAGAGAGGTGGATTATTTTCCTTGGTCCTACCACTGACTTCAGTTGAATCACAGGTTTATATGCACACAAATTATATATATAAAAGTGTGTATAAAAGTAAATATACACACATGCTCACATAATTGGGACATAGATACATATATAAATTGCTATATTGACAAATAGATAGCCATATAATTTGAGTTCTTGTCTCTTGACTCTATCTATTAGGCTATCTTTATTTTATCACCTGATGAAACAGATGCATCTGAAATAGTGGGCCTTTGATATATTAATAGTTAGTGTTACCTTTTAAATACCTGCTCTTAGAGTGACTGAAAGTAAAAAAAAAAACACAATAACTTTGGAGTCAGAGGACCTTGAATAGAATCCTGACTTGACCTTTTAATGCCCATGTGACCCTGGGCAAGTCACATGAATTCTCCATTACTCAGTTTTCTCATCTATAAAATGAGGGACTAGATGAGACTATAAAATCTCTCCTAACTTTGGATCTGTCATGAACTTGTGTCCCTCTGTTACGATTTTATTTATTTATTTGTTTAGTTTTTGTAAGGCAAATGGGGTTAAGTGACTTGCCCAAGGCCACACAGCTAGGTCATCATTAAGTGTCTGAGGCTGGATTTGAACCCAGGTACTCCTGACTCCAGGGCAGGTGCTCTATCCACTGCGCCACCTAGCTGCCCCTAAGATTTTATTTAATCTGATTAATGATAATTAGAGATTATTCTTTCATTTTTGTTTATTTGCATTCTTTACTGTGAGGGGAGGTTCATAAAGGTAGAATCTCAGCTGCTTACCATCATTTGCAATTCTGACTTGGAATGTGATACTCCAGCTGATTTGTATTGTTAGGATTAGGGTAAGAAAATGAAGACTCCCTCCTTGTTGCTTCCTTTTTTTTTTTAAACTTCTTAATTTTATGCCTTATAAAGTAGATGAAAAATCTAGGAAGAAAACCATGGCAAGTTAGCTCAGCATCTCATCCAATGGAAAGACCTCTCAGGTTCTCCAGTGTTCTCCATTCACGTCCGACTCTACCAAGTGAAACTTGGGTGTAGAAGCCAAGTCAGGATTAAGTTTCAGCCAATTGTATGATGCCTTTGCCCTTTCAATTTATGCTTGGCAAATGTTGGAGCCTATTTATCATAAAGGGACATTTCAAACTTTCTAGGGCTCTGAAGGGGTTTATTAATAAAGCCTTGTATTTACTTAGTGTTGATCTCAGAGGAGTTCAAAGCGCTCTGCAGACATTACTTGGCTGCTGTTGCCATCCCTGAAAGATTTCTACTGATGAGAAAAAGAAAGCAAAGGGGGGCAGGGGGAGACAGTTTGATGAGGATCACCCAGGAAGTCAGTGGCAGAACCAGGAAAAATAATTCACATCTCTCACCTCATCAAGTCTCAAGCTATCACACCGGGAAGGAGCCCCCACTGTATTATCCTTAGGTTACTCCAGAGACAGTATTTATTTACCTTACCATGGAGATTTTTAATTAAGGGAATGAGAACCCCCACATTTTTGTTTATAATATATTATGAAGCCCCAGGTTAATTGGGAGGGGACTAGGGAGTGGGAGGCCCTTGAGACACTTTGCTTATCTCATAGCAACAAATATGGACTGGAACCGGTAGCAAAGGAATGAAAGTGTGCTCCTTTGCCAAAGACTTTATCCTGTGGTTCAGATGAAGGAATGGGGGTACATTTACTGAGACCTCCGGGACAGATGCAACCTAAGTGGTGGGTGGGGACCTGAGAAGACCCAAACCTTACTTCATGGAATGACTGGCAGAAAAGTGATCAAAAGCAAATGCATCTGAAAATCTCTGGCAGAGCCTGGAATCCTGGCAGGAGACCCTAATAGGCACAATATTATTATCTGATAATCTCTTACTCTTGAGCACTGCCACACACACACACACACACACACACACACACAGTTGGGGGGATAAGGAATGTTAGCAAATATTTCTCCAAAAGTCTTTTTGGGTAGAGCCATTTTCAGTTATATATTCATTAAATCTGAAATGAGTTCTAAGTGATTTTTGGTGGATGAGGTAGGAGAGCTGTGTGCCATGGCCCTTGTTGATGGAAGACTTGGAAGACTAAGTGGCAAGCCCTTGTTGAGTTCATGGAGTTTCCCTGGCTTACATATAGAATTTAGTGGTGATCTCTTCTGACCCCAGGTGCATTATCTGAAAATAGTGGTTTCTATTACATGTTCTCCAAGGGTGACTCTAATTCTGTGGGGCTTCTGGGTTTTGAGAATTCAGTCCATCTAGTGGAGTTAACCTGAACTAGATCTCCCTCCCTCAGCATTTCCTTATTCAGCAAATCCAGTGGGGCCAGTTTCCTCTGATTCATCTTGTTACTTTTATAGACTCAACCAGAGAATTTTCTCTAGGTGGCTCCACTATGTCAATCCCTGTGCCAGATGTTGGAGAGAGAGACATGCAAAAGTGACACAGCCCTTGTCCTTTAAAAGCTTCTATTCTACTTATATCATAAATGGGATTTCTACTTAGATGGTCCTATCATGTGTATGTATGTGTCTCTGTGTTTGTATGTTCACATTTGTGCATGTGTGTCTGAGTTTACATGTAATATGGGAGATGGTATGAAAGAACACACAGAATTGAACCAGATTCAGAAAGATTTGTGCATGAGTGCAACCTTAGCATTTCCTATTTGGACTACCAATGGGCAAGTCATTTAAGCTCAGTTTCCTCCTTTTAAAATAGGGATAAAAATATACATTTTATTTACCTGACAGGATTGATATAAGGATCAAAGAAGAAAATATATGCTGAGAATTCTACAAATTCAATGATTGTTATTTCCACTGGAAGGCTTTCTTTTGTTAATCATAACCAAGAAGGGTAAAAGAATCTTTAGTAAACTTTTCTTGAGTGTAGGGTAGAATTGTTGAAATTTCTTTGTCCAGAGAGGTGATGGATTTAGGATACTGAAGGAGACAGATAGATTTTGGAATACAGACACTGGGAGTTGGTTTTGCTTGACAATATATATATATATATATATATATATATATTTGTTACAAGAAATTTATTTTTGTGTTCCTTCCCCCCCTCTCCCCCTCCAGTGAGCTGGGAAGTGGCGGGGAGAGAAAATAGATTTCTGTTCAGTTTTGTAAAAAATAGAGAAGTAGGGGTGGTTGCCTCAGAAATAAAATGTTATTCCTATGAGATCAATTTTTATTAGCTTTACTTTGCCTCTAACCCAATGTGATGTCATTTTAGTCTTCGTTGGTAATGGAGGACAAGAAGCAACCAGCTTTGTAATGGGACTTCTGGAGATGAAAATGATCTGTAAATGTAGTGTATGAAAAAACATTAGTACAATTTTTGAAAAAAAAGTTTGTAGGACTTTGCATATGCTTTCTGCTCTGGATTTAGTGATTTGGGAGTCAATTGTATCTTTCCCTGTAGACTTTTCCCTTGAAAGCAGAAACTGCACCTGGAATCCTGCCTGGAACATGGTAGGCACCAGTTGGTGCTTATTCAGTTTAATTGAGTTAAGACAAGAAACATTGAGAATTTACTACTTTTAAGACACCGCTCTTAGAGAGTTCAAAATGTAATGGGAGTGACAGCAGGCAAACAACTCTCTACATACCACAAAACACTTTTGAGGGTTCCTTAGCTCTCCCTTTTTGAATGTCTTGGGCAGTGGCTCCCAACCAGTGGCCCTGGGATCCCTGGAAAGCCCCAGAATTTTCACAAAGGATCCTTGAATCCATGAGTGGGTCAGTTGGCCTTCCATACACTAAATAATCTCTGTAAGTATTTTTGAAAATCTGTTGATACCCTTGGAATGAATAAACTCCAAGTCCCCTTTAAAGCATCATTGAATTAATAGGACTTTTTGATATTCTCACTTTTTTCCTCTCTCTCTTTTTTTTCTCAATCAGATGATACTAGCAGTACAATAACTGCCATTTCATCACTCTCCACCCTCACCTCACCACCCCCAAACATTAGTTCAACCTTGAAAGGCAGCCTCTCCATGAATTCTGGAGTTAATCCCCCCTCCTCCATTGCCATTCATACAACAGTCTTCTGCCCAGTCTCCCTGCCCCAAGTCTTTACCCACTTCTGGTTCATCCTTCTTTCACAGGTGAGATGGGGACACTCCTCACTCCCACTCTCCAACTTTAGAAACTCCATGGGTTCCCTAGCACCTCCAGAATCCAATCTAGAGCCTGTTGGTTTTGAAAATCCTTTAGAGCCTAGCCCCTTCTGACATTTTTCCTTTTGTTTTTCTTTTCTGATAGTACGGCCAGTTCCCTCTGAATGTATTTTGTGGGTGGAGACTTGTTTGCATGCCATCACCACTATTCAATTATTTTTAAGGATGATGCCTTACAAGTAGTAAATGCTTGAGGTTTCTTTCTTTTTTTGAGTAGAATCTTTATTTTTTATGCTTCACTCAACTCAAATCCCTCCTTTCATTATATAGTTTGGCTCATCTGACTTCTTTGGTTTCTAACTCAGAACATTCTATCTCTAGATTCCAAGCTTTTTTTATACTAGTCATCTCTCAGGCCTAGAATACTCTCGCTCCTCCCTCTACCACTTAGAGATTTTTCTCAATTGAAGATTCAGTTCAAATTTTTCTTCTGCAAGAGATTTATTTCCTTCCCAATCCATAATCCCAACCCTCCACTGTCAGGAAGTTTCCCTTCTTGGACCACCCCTTGTTTTCACTGTATCAGTTTTGCATGGATGTGATACATGTTGTCTCTCCCCAACTATTAGAATGGAAGCTCCTTTCTTTGTAGACTCAGTGCTTATCATAGTGTCTAGCATACCTGCCTATAAACCCATCTATCACCTACCTATATCCATATATATATATATATATATATATATACATATATATATATAAATACATATATATGTTTATATATACACCCATATAAAATATAGTAGATATGTATTTGTGTGTCTGTATACACATACAGTGTTTAATAAAATAATGAAGACTGACTGGAGTTACATTCAAGGATAGAAAGAACATTTTTAACATTAGCATGATTCTCATATTTGAATGGCAGAGAAGCCAGAATTATTATTTTTAATTTTAGTTGACTCTTTGAAAAACCTTAGTGATGGAGGGCCTCTCACTAATTATCTAGTCCAGGTTTTCCCTTAATTAAAATCTACCTTATAAATTGGATCTCTCCAGGGACAGCCAATCTACTACCTTGAGAGCCACCCTGTTCCACCTTAAGCTCTGGTTATTCAGTTCCATTGGTAGGAAGATTTTCCTGAAGACAGTTTGATTTTTCCTCTTTGTGGCTTCTTCCCATGGCTCATTTTCTGTCCTCTGGGGCCAAGCAGAATAAGCCTGACCCATTTTCTCCCTCATCCTCCTTCACATACATGAAGGCACCTCCCATGCCCCCCCCCCCCCATTTGACCTTCTTTCCTCTGGGCTAAATATCTGCTGTTCCTTTGACTGATTCTCTTTAGATCCTTGACCATCTTGGGTAGTGTCTTCTTGGTTACCATCCTGTCAATAGCCTTCCTAATCCATGTGCTCAGATCTGAACACTCCAAGTGTGACCTGATCAGGGCAGAGCTTGAGGAACCTGGGATCATTCAGTTGAATCAGAGATTCCCCTCTCTGAGTCTCATTCCTCATCTGTAAAATCAAAGGACTGAATGAGACAACCTCTGGGAGGCTTTCCAATTCTGGGATCTTATCATCTTGTGACCATCATGGTCTCTTTCTGGAAACCAACCCTCTCTTCCTGCAGCCTAAGACCCCATTAGCTCTAGATCCCTGAACAGAAAGATTACTAATTGAGTACTCACTGAACCAGAGCAAATTCCAACACGTGCTGGCTAAAGTGTAGCATCCACATACACAGAGTTAAGTTCAGCGCCGCTGTTCAGTTCAGGCAAACTGATGGGCAATTGGGGAATGAAAAGAAAGGCTGAGTCAGGAGCCAGGCAGTCTGAACCCTTCTGTGGGTTTAGAAGTGATAAGGGTTATATCACTTTTTCTTATCAGAAATTAAAAATACTTGATGTTCAAAACCTGCCCCCATTTAACTTGACCAGGAAGGACATGCAGTGTTATCTAGGAAGAGGTAATTAAAGCATCATGGTCAGTTACAATTTGGGTTCTGAGGTGGGGTTTGGTGCTGGCTGGCAATTAGGTGGGCTGAAGGCAACCCAGCTGACTGCCCTGCTCTGGGAAAGGGAAGCACTTGGCAAGCCTCAGGAGAAGTCCACAAGTCCACACCATCATAGTTAGAGATGAGTCTCCACATTACTGGGCAAATCTGCCTGCCCCAGCACCTGGCCAAAGATGAGGAGGGCACTCTACTCTACCCATCCCTCCATGGAGGGCAGGGGAGAATGAGAGAGAGAGAGAGAGAGAGAGAGAGAGAGAGAGAGAGACAGACAGACAGACAGACAGACACAGACAGACACACAGAGAGAGACAGAGAGACAGAGACAGAGAGATAGACAGACAGACACATAGAGAGAGATAGAGAGAGAGACAGAAAGAGACAGAGACAGACAGAGACAGAGAGAGAGAAGCAGAGACAGAGACAGAAAGAGACAGAGACAGTAAGAGAGAGACAGACAGACAGAGAGAGAGGGAGAGGAAGAGAGAGGCAGAGACAGAGAGACAGAGAGAGGGAGAGACAGAGAGAGACAGAAAGAGACAGATAGTGAGAGAGAGAGAGAGAAGAGAGGAGGGAGGGAAGGAGGGAGGAAGAAAAGAGAGTAAGAAAAGTACATATACTTCTGTTCCTTCTCTTGGGAGAAGTCCTTAATGAATTGATATTTCTGTCTTATCTGGAGCTATTTTAAAGAAATTCAGACCATTGTTAGATTCCATCCTAGAGTTTATTCTTTGTGATAAACCATAATCTTATAAAGATTATTTCCTTAAGGAAGCTTGTTTCTCTGCTATCTGATGGGGGAATGGTGTCAAGTGAGAAAGTCTTGTGTATATTTCCCATCAGGAGAATTTTCAGCCTTGGACCCTCACACTTCATGGATGGTTAAGGCATTTTTAATTTGTTAAATCTGAGCTGGGAAGATTTCATTCTGATAGCTACCTTTGTCTCCTCGCCCTCCCCCCAAGTTTGTTCTTGAACTAGGTGACAAGGTAAAGAAATGCTGGGAGAAATTAGGCTGAAATCAAGATCACCATGGCATCCCTTCTTGGGGACCGGATGCAAGAGCCCAGATCTGTGGATTTAGCTAAGCAAATCCAGATGGTCGATAACAACATTGTTCAGGAAAATGAAACAAAATCAGTCTTTCTCAAGTACAACAGAAAAAGCACTGACTCCAAAGTCAAAAGATCTGAGTTCAAATTGCAATTATAATGTTTACTACTTCATTATCTAGGTTTCAATTTTCTCGACTCTAAAAATGAGAATCTGAATTTGATGGCTTTTGGAGCTTTCCAGGTTTAGATCTGGAAGTCTATGATCATAGATCGCCTTAAGCTGAATCCTATTCTTAACAATTTGATTTCATAAACATAAATTAAGTATCTGTTATGTGCTTGGCTCTGATGAGGATTTCATTCTCTAAGGAGACTATGATGTCAGGGGAGGTGGAGCCAAGATGGTGGCAGGAGAACAACCTCTCCTAGGAGCTCTCTCCAAATTATTTAAAAAAACTTTAAAATTATGATTCTAACTAAAATTTCAAGAGACAGAACCCACAGAAAGATCCAGTGAGGCAATTCTCCAGCCCAAGGTAACCTGGAAGGTAACAGGTTACCTCTGTTCCATGCGGGCAAAGGAGCTCCAGCCTTCTGGAAACAGCCTGCAGGGTGACTAGGTCCCTGGGAATCTTGGCTCCTGGTAGCAGAAGCAGCTTCCTGACCTGCCAACCCAGGGATTACCAAGTACAACTTGGAAGATCAGCGGGGAAACCTCTGCCAGAGTAAGCATGAAGCCCAGGCCAGCGTGGCCCTCCTCAGCATGGCCAAAGCCCTCAGGACAGCTCAGTTCCCAGGAAACTGAAGCAGACCTACAGAACTGCCCAACAGGGAGCCACCCTGCACCAGCTTCCAGAGTTTCAGGACACAGAAGGTAAGGAGGTGGAGGGAGACTGTTGAGGTCTCTCCTCTGTCCCTGGGACAGGACTCTGGGGATTTGTCCATATTTGGACCCTGATCACAGTCTGGGCCCCCATACAAGTGGAGCAGGGGCCCTCCTCACAGCTCCAGGGCAGAGGGGTGAATTCGTGGTAATCCACAGACCAAAGCACAGGCAGGGGAGCAGTCAGAGTCTCCCATAAGACCTTGAAGTAACTGAGGTCCTTGCAGGGGTGTCCCAGTATTACTCAAAAGCCCAGGAAGCACCCCCAAACCAAGGCACAGCCTGGGGAAATGAGTAAGTGGAAAAAAAAGAACCTGACCATAGATCATTACTTTGGTCCCATGGAGAATAAAAAAACACACACTCAGAAGATGACAGAGTCCAAGCTTCTACATCTAAAGACTCCAAGAAATATAGAAATTAGGCTCAGGCTATGATAGAGCCCAAGAAAGATTTTGAAAATTAAGTAAGGGAGGTAGAGGAAAAATTGGGAAGAGAAATGAGAGAGATGCAGGAGAAACAAGTCATCAGCTTAGTCAAGGAGATCCAAAAAAATGCTGAAGAAAACAACATGTTGAACACCAGTTTAGGCCAAATGGATAAAACACCTAAAAAGTTCATGAGGAGAAGAATCCCTTAAAAAGCAGAATTGGCCAGTTGGAAAAGGAGATAAGAAAGCTCTCCGAGGAAAACAACTACTTCATTTGTAGACTGGAGCTAAAGATAAGGAATTTCTAAGGAAAATTGCCCTGATATCTTAGAAGCAGAAGGCAAAATAGAAATTAAGAGAACCCACCAATCTCCTCCTGAAAGAGAATAAAAAAAACCCAGGAATATTATAGTGAAATTCCAGAACTCTCAAATCAAAGAGAAAATATTACAAGCACCAGAAGGAAACAATTCAAATATCATGGAGCTATAGTCAGGATCACTCAGGATTTAGCAGCATCCACATTAAAGACTGTAGGGCTTGGAATATAATATTCTAGAAGGCAAAAGAGCTTGGAATGCAATCAAGGATTTACTGCCTAGCAAAACTGAACATCTTCTTCCAGGGAAAAGATGGACTTTCAATGAAACAGGGGAATTTCAAATGTTCCTGTTGAAATGACCAGAGCTGAACAGAAAGTTTGATCTTCAAATGCAGGATTCAGGTGAAGTATAAAGAGGGTGGACAAGAAGGGTAAATTATGAGGAATTTCATGATGTTGAGTTGCTTGAATTCCTGCATGGGAAGAAGATACTGATAACTCATATGAACTTTCTCATTCATAAGAGCAGCTAGAAGGTGCTTACATAGACAAGGCACAGCAGGGAGCTGAATTTCAAGGTATAATATATGGTAAAAATGTAGTCAATAGTAAAAGGGAAATATACTGGGAGAAAGAGGAAAGGAGAGGTACACTAGGCTATGATATTTCAGGTAAAAGAATTAACAAATAGCTTTTGTAATGGTATGGGAGGGTGGAAGGTGAGGGGGAATAAGGGAGCCTTCATTCTCATCTGAAATGGCTCAGAGAGGAAACAGCATACAAACTCAATAGGGTGTTATAGAAAAGATTTTGGTCTTATATTTAGAGTTCCTGAGTTCAGGTCCTGACTTTATTCTTAGTATTTCTTTGAGTTTCGACTTTATCTTTCTTGAGCCTCAGTTTCTTCATATGTAAAGTGCAAGGATTTTACCTCTGGAGTTGCATCTTCTTAAGAAAGATACTGTTCAAGGCAAATAGCTGGAGTTCTTAGCTGGGGAGGGGGATTCCAGAAGACTGAAGGGGTGTTGTGATTTCCACCCCTCCTCCCATGTTAATGCATTCCTCCCCTTTCTGATATTGAACAATTTGTATTGATTTTAATCTATTTTTTATATCTATACATAACTTTATCAGATATCTCCTGTATTAGAATGAAAGCTCTTTAAAGACAAGGACCGATTGTATTTTATCCCCCAGCACCTAGCACAATGTCCAGCACACAGTGGGGGCTTCATAAATACTGGTTCTAGAGTTATCATATTTCAGCTATAGTTCAGTTTTAAAAAAAATGTTTACCTGGGCTATTTTGGTTTTGTTTGCTTGTCATTAGTTTTTTTCTTCCAGGGAATTGCCTTCAAAAAGACAAGTTGGGGAACTGCTGCTGGGAGGGCCTTTTCCATTGTTTTCATAGAAACAACACCAAACAGGTTTGCTTTCTTTTTGATTGCCCCAACAGTTCCCTCCCTCTGACTAATGGAGAGATAGAAATTGGTAATCCATATTTCTCTCATAGTAATGTATCTTCTGGGAATGAAACTCCTTCATAACCAAATTGCTACTACTTTGAAAAGATAATGATCTTCATCAGTTATTCAAGGTTGGCAAACCTTAGGGGTACAGCCCTTTGCAGCCAAGCTCCTTCCCAGAGGTGACAAATCCTCTCCAAAGTTTGCTTCTCGGAAACAAATGAAAGTGATGTTCAACAAACATGTAAATGAGAATAATAGCTGATATTTTCAAGATGAACCACAGCTGTGTGACCCTGGGCTTCTTACAAGAATCTCTTGAATCTCAATTCCTTCATCTTTAAAATAGGATTATTATTAATAATAATAATAATAGTTACCTAGAAGGGTAATTGAGGGAGTTCAAAAGAGATAATGTTTGAAAAGTTCTTAGCAAGACTTCCATGGTTACAGAAATGTCAATCATTGTGCTCATTCACACTTAGAGTGCATATTACTTCTCTTTCTAATTTTTTGGTTCAGTCAAACTGTACTGCTCTCTACCTGGGAACTCAGAATTCTCTCAAAGATCTTTGTGTTTTTCCCTAAGTTGACAATAAAGATATCCTTTCTTACTCCCACCTCTCCCAGTCCCTGGCTCTGATAAGGATCTGGTCACTACTCAACTTCTATGGGAAGCCTTTCCTGATGACCTTAGTTGTCCATGCTCTCTTCTTCAGTTTATTTTATTTTTGTTGTTTTTCTTTGTTCTTTGTCCTCAGAGAGGACCAAAAGCACTGTAAAGTAGTCATCTTGTCTTATAGCAATGCTGAAGTCTTCACTCTTTTCTTATAAATTATTCAGTGAAGGGCTTAGTTCCTCAATTTCCAGCATTTGGCAGTGGTGGAAGTAAATGTGGTTATGGAAGGGAACAAATGGAAGTCTGGAAGGTCCCGTAGGGAATGGCATGAAGAAGTTGAAGCGATGCCAGTTCTTGCCAGATGAGAATTCTTTGAATGAGCTGGAATTTGGTATTCTGAAGAATGGAAAACTGGAGGGCATTGATTCAAATATCCAAAGGGCTGTTGCTGTGTGAAAGAGGAAGAAGGCAAAACCAGTGGTAATCCATGCAGATGGCAAAGAGCTTGATTTGGACTGGATGAAAGGTGAACTTCTCAACATAAGAGTCAGCCCACAGTGGAAAGGGTGGGCCCTCACTTTAGCCCTTCAAGCAGAGTTGACCATTGCTTGGGGAAGCTGTTGTGAAGATTTATGCAAAAGTTTGGAGTTAGACTAGATGCTCAACCTATTGCTGATTTTTTAAGATTTAGAGATTGACAATAGAA
This sequence comes from Macrotis lagotis, assembly GCF_037893015.1. NCBI lineage: Eukaryota > Metazoa > Chordata > Mammalia > Peramelemorphia > Peramelidae > Macrotis > Macrotis lagotis. The sequence continues at coordinate 266,164,249 of NC_133662.1, read as the reverse complement.
AATTTAAGGCCACTGAAAAGATGGAGGAATTCACACTGTCTGGAAATTTAAAACTGCTCAGGATTTTATTATAGCAAATTATTATAAATATTCAGGTTAAACTTTCTAGAAAAGCAGTAGCCATCTTAAGAACAAGCTAGGTGAAATTGAGTGAAAGTGAAAGAGAGCCAAAGAGAGAAAGAGGGAAAAAAAAGGGCAAGCAACCATGAGGTTGGCTTAGTCTGGCTATGTGGCCTGGGAGAAGCCAATGGTATCCCACATGGCCTAAGAAGGAGCATGAGGAAAACCCATCCTATTAGAGTCAAAGAAGAAGGAAAAAAAGGAAAGAAGCAGCAGCGCTTCCTGTTAAATATTCTTTTGTGGTAGGTTGGGCATGGGGGGGTATTTGGGGAGTGGTCTTATACATTGGGTCAGATATTCTCCAATTGCAAGCTATGTATTGGTCCTTCCTGCCCCAAGTTGCTTGATCTCTAAGTTCAACATGTCATTTCAGGTCATGCCAGCTTGGTACTGATCCTTCCTGTTCCAAAGTTAAGTGAAGGGAATATGAGGGGTTTGAGGTTGCTTGGGTTCCACAAGAATGTGAAGGGAAAATTGTTAGTTTACATTACAAAGACTGGGGTCTGCCTATATTGTTGCCTCTGGGCAAGTGTGTGAGTTAAGATAAAAGATTTAGCCTCAATCTGATCAAAAACTGAAATTAGGCCAGGTCTACCCCATCTAGTTCTAAGTTAACCTAGGGTCTTAGACCTCCTTTGCACATGCTCAAGGAGGTAGCTGTTCTTGCTCATTAATATAATGAGCAGGGTGGGGAAAACATATGGGGACCATTGTAGCAATTAGACTGTGACCCTAGACAATGATTGGCATGAAGGGGCAGGAACAAAGCCTTTCAAAGTTCATAAAAGCTAACATTTCCTGGATTCCTCCTCCCTCTCCCATCTTGTGTGCCTTGTTTTAAAATTAAGTCTTAATAAAATAATAAAGTAATAAAAACATTTTAATTACTCTGGACAAGATGTAAAACAATAGGGTCAAGGGGAGACAAGATACAATCAACAATTTTACATCTCTACATCAAACCCACTTCAGATCTCAAATCTGAAAAAGTTATCCAAGGTCTGGCTTTCCATCTAGCTCCTTCCTGTCTAGAGAAGTTGAACAGAGTAGTGGACTTTGAGTTAGGGAGTTTGAATCCTGCCATCATTTCCCCTCTCTAAACCTCAGTTTCCTCATCTGTAAAATGAAGGGGTTGACTTGATGGCCTCCAAGCTCCATTTCATCTCTAAATCTATGATCCTATAAACCCATGCTAGAGCTTGTCCCTAGGAATGATGTGAGGCAGAGGAACATGTAGGATCACAGATCTCTCAATGACAGAGCTAGAAGGCACCAATTCTCTGATTTTTATGGAAGAGATCATAAGACTAAGAGATGTTGGAACTTGCCTAGTGAAGTAAACAGAAGAGTCAAGAATGGGAGCAAGGTCTTCTAAGACAAAATTTCTCATTGTCTCCTGTTTCTTCCTGAATCTGCAGCCAATTTCCTTTTCACATTGTTCTTCCCTAAAGGTTTTTCCCCTATTCTATTCCCATCCCACCCCATCCTGGCTTTCCCTGTCTTCTTTTAACCTTCACCTTTGCCTCTTCCCTGAACCACTGGGATATTTTATATTTGGCAAGACATTTTGCTATCTTCATGGGTTATTTTTTCAGACTGTTAGCATCTTGTTCTGACCTCCTGGGATGGACCCCCCCCCACATCCTTGCCCTCTGAAATGAGAGTTGTAAGAATACACTTTTATAGTTGAGAGGAATATTCCTGTGTAAATACACATTGTCCCTTGCTAGAATGTTTAATTAAATTTGCAGAATAATTCCTCAGTCTTTGTGTGTATGTGTGTATGTGTGTGTGTATGTGTGAGAAAGAGAGAAAGAAGAGAGAGAGACAGACTACATGCAAGTTAAGCTTGTTATTGGAAGGCAGGGTCTACTTTTTTGTTAAAAGTAACAGAGCATCTCACATCCTATTTTCAAGCTGGCTCCCAGACCAAAAAAAGTTGTGATTTGTGAGGTTGGGACCAGAATTGTAGCTAATAATTTTGACTGCTGGGTAGCCCCTTGTCCGGATCAACTAATTTGAAGTTTCTCCCTAATCAGTTGTCTAGTTTATGATGTGGTCATAGTTGAAGAAGGAATTCACTAGAGATGAAAGGAAAATGAATGATCATAATGACTCTATTTGTGCCTGTAAATCTTGGTGTCTTTGGTGGTGCTGTGTAGTTGCTTTGCATAGAAATGGATCAAGTGAATGGCATCTCTTCTCTTTCTATGTCCCATTTCTTTTGTTTGGTCTTGACAGCAGTACATTGGAGTGCATGATGATCAAGGTCTAAATAACTCTGCAGAGCTTCTCCTTTCTTATATATGAAATGAGGATTATAATACTCATTGAGTGAATTTTCTTGGTGAATTCAACTTAATGAATCTGCTTTTTACTCATTCCATCACTGAGAGTAGTGGTTAGAGCACTGGCCTTGAAGTTATTAAAACCTGGGTTCAGGTTCTGTTTCTGCCACATAAGATAAGAGATTTGCATTCAGAAGGGCACTCAGAAGGAAACTATGTATTGAGGGAACTTAGGTCCAAAGAAACTTGCCTAAGATTGCCTAGTAGTAAACAATAGATTTGGGATTAGGAACTAGAGCATAGAAACATAGCAGGAGGGGGCCTGGTCCTGACTATTTAATGATGAGAAAAAATGATGAGATTTGCACTAATGCAAATGCACTAATGCAAATCAACTTATGGTCTCAGAGAACTGTCTAGAACAACTCAAGGATAAGTGACTTGTCCAAAGTCATATAACTAGTATTTGTCAGAAGTGAGATGAGCCAACTCTTCCTGCATATGAGTCAGCTTTCTCCTCATTATTCATATATAATTTGAGAATTGAGCTCAGAGGCTGGAGAGTAAGGTAAAGATCTGTCCAAGGTCAAATAGGTAGTATGAAAAACAGGAGTTGAACACAGGCCCAAGATTTGAGACTCCAAATCCATCACCTTGCCATAGACTACCTGTTAGGAAAACCCCCATTTGTATCAGGGAAGCAAGTTTCCATAAGAGGAATCTCCCTTAACAGTGAACACCTGGAAATGTGACAGAACAGAGTTGTTTTGAAGACATATTTGCAAATCTGAAAAGGATTCTGTAAATTGGTATTATTATTTACTCATTTATTTAATGTCTTAAGTACCTCTCCTATGCAATGTACCGTTGTGATGGTTGCTGGGGATACAAAGATGAAAACAGACTTACACTGGACTGCAAACTGATATTCTATTGAGATGTCATTACAAACAATCTTTTAGGATAATGACAATTTTAAGGAGGGTTATGAGTTCACTCACTGATTGGGGACTCTGTAACCAGTTTCCCTTGCCAGTGAAGAACCAAACCTTCAGCTTACAGTCTTAGAAGACTGCCTTCCACCAGAGCCTTCTCACCAAGAGTGGAATTCGAGTCCAGGCTTCTGAACCCAAAGCTAGCTCTACCTCCATAATTATGATGATCACCACATTCTATCATATTCATCATCATAGTCATCATCATGGCAATGGATCATGGTTTCATTCCCTTTGACCTATGTCAGTCCTTCACATCTGCCTGGTTTTCTATTTGTTTCTGGGTTCCAGCTCCCTACTTGGTCAGGCCATCCTAGCCATTACCTTTTGCTCCATTGAATGATATGACAAACCCAAAACAATAGAAGAAAGCTACAGATCTGCCATTTTCAATTTCTTCCTTGTCCTTTCATTTATTCATTTCTATAAGATGTCTATCTGTAATGTCACTAGCATCACTGTCAACAAACCAAGGGAATGCCTCATTAGAGTAAGTCCAAAAGTAAATCATTGTGTATTTTTTTATTAGGTGGAATAATGGAGTTGATTGATTTGCCCAAGGTCACACAGCTAGTTAGTATCAAGTGTCAGAGGCTGTATTTGAACTCAGGTTCTCTTGACTTCAGGGCTTGGGCTCTATCAATTGCACCACCTAGCTACTCCTGTCATTGGTTTGAAAAAATAAAAATCCCTTCCTAACCTACCTCCTACAAAATTCTGATTTTCATTAATCATCTTTGTCTTCTAGGTTAAGCTTTCCTATGGGACAATTTGTAGAGGCATGATGCATAGCATGCCCAGGATTCTTAATAGAGCCCTCTCTATAGCCAATTGTTTCTTTACCTGTAAAGTCAAATAGCCTTCTTCACTTCTCTCCTCAGATGACTCTTTTGAACATGCATCTGGAACCCTGTTTGGAAAAACAATGATCATTTCTAGGACAAAATCCAGAATGGACCATGAAATGATTCGGAGGTCCAGGTGAACTGGAAATTGGAACTGGATGAATGGTAGCTGAAAAACAAGGAAGCATTGTCTAGAGAAATCAAATGCAATGATTTTGGACATTTTAGGCTTATGGGAAACTTTGGCCTGAAGTAAACATATACACAGAGAGCCATTGACTTTCTTCAATGCAGAAATGAAAAGTGAACTCCTGGCAGAGATCTGCTGTTTTCTCTTTCTGGAACAAGAGGGGTACCACCCTGAAACAAGTCTGAAATTTCCTCAGTGGGCTGAGTCATGTTTGGATCAAGAAGACTGTTCAAGAACAAGATGCCTTCTCAGAAATGTGAAACCATTTCATGGTAGAGTGATAGGCGACCTTAGGAATGAAAATCAGGGTAGAGACTAGGGACTAGGCAAAGTGATCTCATAATTTCTACTTGGGTCACATCCAAAAAAGCTGTTAGGATGGTTTCTAATATGTGAATGAAATACACTTACAATTCACAATATTTGAGTTCATTTTATTTTGTCCTTGCTAGAGTGATCCTTCTAATCAACCAATCAATTAAACAATCAACATTTATTTTTGTACCTGATCCAATTACCTTGTTCCAGGAAAGCTTTAATTGCTGAGAGTAAAAAAGTAAAAGACAACTGTTGCTTTCCTCAGGGAGATGACAATCCATCTCTGAAATGCTGCCCCAAATTTTGAATGCATCTAAGATTGTTTTTGAACATTTTTAAATGATTAAGAGAAGTCTTATTTTTAAGAGCCATTCTTTCTGCCCTTTATCAAGGGTCTAGAAGGACTTAAAATCAGGTCAGGTGAGGTAGGCTACCTATCTCTGCTTCAAGACTTTGTTTAAATACTACCTTTTACCTATCCTAAGTCTCTCTCTTTAGACCCTTTAGAGACTCCCCTTCTCCCAACCATATTACTACTTATTTAGGATCTTAGATTTCAAATTGGAAGTGTTCTTAGAAATCATCCAGTCTATCTCACTCTATTGTCAGAAAGATGGCAACTTACAGATAATTTCCAGTTCTGTCATTTCTGCTGATATCCAGTTTTCCATCTTCAACTGACTGTGGACATCGCAAACTGAATAATCTGTAATCATTTAAAACTCAATATGTTCAAAAGAGGACTCATTATTTTTTCTCCAATCCCTCCTCTCTTTGTGCCTTCCCTGTTCTGTTGTGGACACCACTAGGCTCATACCCTGGGAGCCAAGTTCAATTTATTACTCACTCATTTCACATATCTAGTCTGTCACCAAGTTTTGCATGTCTGCCTTTACAACATGTCTCATCTACATTCTTTTCTCCCTACTTCCACGGAAACCATGCAGGTGCAAGGACTCCTGATCCCTCACCAGGAACCTGCTAGGTTCCCTAAGCAGGATGTCCTCAAGACTTGCCCAAGCTCTTAGCTCAACAATTCATCTTGCACTCAGTTGTCTGAGTGATTTTTACCATGACACTCTCCCTACTCAAAAGACAACAATGGTTCTTTTTTTTTACTTAAAGGATCATATATAAGATCCTGTTTGGTTTTTAAAGCTTCATAATATAACCCTTCCTTTTCTTCATCTGCTGACTCTCCACTGTGATTCAGTGACGCTGGTCTTTTTACTTCTCTCACATATCATTCCATCTCTATCTCTTGGCTGTCTCTCAAGTCTGGAATTTTCTTCTTCCCCCTTTCTGCCTCTTGGCTTCTCTGGTGTCTTTCATCTCAAATTTTGTATCTGCAGAATTTTCCCTCTCCTCTCCCAAGATGCAATTCCCTATTCTCACACCTCCAAACATACTGCTGGTGGAGCATATAGTTCACCTTTTGAAGGTAGAGATGATATAATTCTATCTCTATTTCTGACACCAAAGGCACTTCAAGGTGTATTGAATGAAGTACAGGGAATTGTGACCCTGATGGGACAGATCCACAGGGAACGAACCAATCACATTGAGCAACCAATCAATATGCATTTATTTAATCCCTCCTCTCTGCAATGCTCTGGGATAGAGACCTCAGCTAATCATAGTTTATAGGTGACGATACAGGAATAACTGAGATATGGCAAATAGTTAATCCATTTGGGCAGGGAATAGGAGTGGGTCTAGAAAGATGCATATTGGGGATTATGGAGTTCCCACATCTGGCAATAGACTAGGGTATGGGGAGATTCTCAAAGCATGGTGTTGACTTTAGGAAATATATAGAGGTTCAGTACTATTAGAAGTCAATAACTCAGAGGTTCTGGTAGAGGACACCTAAGGAATGGTCTTGAAGTGAGGTGTCCCCAAGAGCAGGGGTATTGGACTTAGAATCAGGAAGATGAGTTCAAATCCTGCCCTAGATTATTACTAGCTGTGTGACACTTAAGTCACTTATATACATCTGCCTCAGTTTCTTCATTTAGTAATATAGTAATTGGGGGAGTCAGAATAGAACACAGGTAGAATTCAAAGCTCCCTTTTGGGAACCAGGAAAATCTGATAGCAGGTCAACTCACAAGCATGTATTAAACACCTACTATGTGGTGGGGCTACATAGACAAACATGAAACAGTTTCTGCCTTCAAGGGGCTTTCATTCTACTGGAGTCAGGGGGACAGTGTTAGGGAGAGGGAAGGAGCCTACAGGTGTACAACTCTTAGGTCCTTCCATCCCCAAATCTGGGGTTCTGTGATCCCGTGATCCCTGGATCATACAACTGAGGAGCTAATGGGGATTGAAAGACCATCTGGAACAAAGCATTATGGGAAGGTGAGGAGGCAGAGAGCTCTGTCATTGGGATATGGAGAAGAGGAATATTCTGAAAAGTAAAGAGGACAAAGTGGCAAATTAACACGGGACATGTCCTATGTAGGTGTATGAAGGTGGGAAATACAAGCTTCAGCCCAAGGAAGGACTAATAGGTTGTTCTGGAAGAAATGGGATCTATGGGAAGGAAAGGATTTTAGTGAGGCTAAAAACAAAGATTGGTGCCAGACTGGCAAGGGTTTTAAATGCCACATTGAGAAATTTAGGTTATTGAAGATTTTTGAGTAGGGAAGCTCCAGGTTGATACTTTCAGGAGATGATTTTGGAAGCTAGAAGAAAGATGCATTAGAGGAAGGGGAGAATAAAGGCAGAGAGAATTTGCCACTAGACTCAGCAAGATGTGGTAAGCCCTGACCCATAACAGAAGCTGTATGAATAATAAGGATGTGGTTTTTCTTTCCTTTTTTTAAAAGTTTTTGCAAGGCAATGGGGTTAAATGGCTTGCCCAAGGCCACACAGCTAGGCAATTATTAAGTGTCTGAGGTCAGATTTGAACTCAGGTATTTAAGGATGTGGTTTTGAAAAATTCACTTTGGGAAACTGTGCTGGACTCTGGACTGGAAGCTACTGGAAGCAGGAAACAGAATCAGAGTGGGACTTTGATAACTTGAAGTTAAGCAGTTGAATTATGGACCCAGAAGCCATTATGTTTGTCACACCCTTGGGACTGAATGGATCCCAGAGTTGAAGGTGGAACTGAACATGGAGGTGGGGGTAACAGACCCAGCTGTGGGGATTGGAGGCATCCAAGGATTGGGAGCCAGGAGAGTGATTAGAGCCAAAAATCTGTTATGATTCAATGGGACATGACTCCTAAAACATCTGAAATGGTCCCTGAGTGTCCTTTTCATCACTGAAAGTTCACAGAAGTCACTGAAAGTTCATTCAGGCTCTGTCTCAGTCAGATGCTAACTGGACTATGCCTATTGTTTCTAGGCACCCCACTATTCAGAGAGACATGGGTAAGCTGGAGTGAAAACAGTAGAGTCCCCTCTTCTGGAGGTTCTAGAGACAAGGTTTAAGAGGGGAGGATACTGATAGGAAGTAGGGATAGCTTTCTTGGAATCAAGGAGAAAAGCCATGGTGTCTATGGTCAGACATCTGAGAAGCAGCTCTGCTCAAAAAATGGAATCACCATTCCTGGTTGACCATCCGAAGAAACAGTTAGTGGAACATCTGGAGAATTATTCAGTGGACCTTCCTAAGGTCCAGAATGGGGGAAAGAACTCCCTGGCTGAGAGAGTCAGTGTAAAAGTCAGCCACCTTCTAGATCTCTAAGTTTATGTAGGGTTAGATCCCCCAAATGACCTGAAGTTACAGGGAGAAATCAAGGCAGGTAGCAAAATGTTATGAAAAGATGCTGAATGTGGAAGAGGACTGAGTTGGTTATCTACCAACTGTGTGATTTTTGGCAAGCCATGGACCCCTCTATTCCTCAGTTTTCTCCTCTATCAATTGAGGGGACAAGGCAACCTCTTTCTGTCTCTTCTAACCCTAGTCCTAGAGTTCTATGATCCTATAACTTGGCCTCAAATTTCTTTCTTCTAATTCAATATTCTTTTCCCATGTCCTAAAGGGATCGCTAAGGATTTGAACTGAGGGAGATGGTTGGGCTCAAATCCAGAAGGACCCTGCTTCCCATCTTGCCTCGAACAAGTCCTGAGCTATTCAGCACCCATCTCAGCTGCCAAGGAACAAAGTCCCTAGTCCATTAGGACCAGAAATGGATAAGGATGGGTTTCATCTTTAGCTTGAGTATGGTCTTGGGCAATATTATTTCCATTCAGAGTGAAGCAGTTTTGAGCTACTAATTTCTTTCATGGACAAATGCATCCATTCTTTCAAGATTAGACCTAAAATTAGACAGATGATGGGGTTCTAAGGCTAAACCCAACCAAAGGAACCCTCCACAATAGTCTCCTTTATTTAGATGGGAGTTAAGTGGAAGAGGACAATATGAGCCAAGCTTAAGCAGAAAGTAGGTGGAATGAAAGGGAGGTCATTGACCAACTTTCCCCTACCAGTAGGAATGTGTTAGTAGGAGGAGAATGTGAACAAAGACTAATTTTCCCCTCTTCCTTCATAAAGTTGGCCATAAACATAGGCAGTATATGGCAGTGATATAATCTGAGAAGCAATAAGGCTGTTATCCCCAAATAGTTTCCCTATGCATAAAAGAGATTCTTCATTGAGTCTCATTTCAGAAGCAAATAAATGCTCCTGAAGAGGACTAGAGTCCTTTAAAGTCTCATTTACACCTTAGTGTGAATTGATGTTATCTAAACTTTGCTCTCCATACCTAGCTGAGATTGTCTCAGCAGAGGAAAGGAAAAAAATTGAGGGTGGGGTTGTGTAGAGAGACCTAGAAAGGGAGCATGCATGCAGGAGGAGAGAAGACCAGCTTCAGGAGGCAAAGGAAAAGTGAAGAAATGGAGAAACAATTTCAGTGTTTTCTGGAGGAAAGGCTCCACTCTCCCTCTGATTCCCTGTATAGACCAATTCTATACAAGAGGTTTGTTGTTTGAAGAAGATCAAGACATCAAGGAGGTGATGCTGTGACATGTACAATTGGATTTGAGTGAGGGGAGGCAAGTCACCAACCTCAGTTTTTCTTCCAGAGCCATCTACATACAGTGGTCAGATATAAACCAGGATGACTGGAGATGGCCCTGGATGCGAGGCCAAGATCACACATTTAACAAATGTCAAGTGTCTGAGGCCAACTCAGGTCCTCCTGACTCCAGGGTTGGTGCTCTATCCACTATGCCATCTAAACCTTGTGAACAGATGCTGAGCATAGGTCAGTTGGTCCTGAGAGCTAGGCATTTGATGGTCTCCATTGTCCTCAGTGGATTGAAAAGGAATTAGATTCAGATCTCCAAATCCAGAATGGTGGAACTCTACTGATCCTGGGGAAGTCAGCAGGTGCTTCACTGATAAGGGAGGAACTGAAACCCATTTAAGGCCAAGAGACTCTTGTAGCAGCCAGACCATCTTCAGTAGTTCTGTTTCCTAGAAATCAGGTCCTGGTCTGGAACGATCCTGGTAAAGGCAAGTGAAAAGACTGCCTTACACAGCATTCCTCTCCCTATAGTAAGCATCATTTGTACAACTCACACCTCCAAGCATTTGGTTGGTTGGTGTGGTCTTCATTGATATGGAAGGACTAGTAGTAAGACATGGAGGAAAAACTTTCATGACTAAGGTCCAAATCATCCCCTATAGCATCTCTCCATTGATACTGGCTCTGCTTTGAGGACCAGGCTCAGCAAGGCTAGTTCCTTTTCCTTTCAAGTCTTTTAAGAGACTCTGCTTTAAAGGAAAAAATGATTTGTTTTGCAGAGGAAGGAGATGAAACATTTAAGTATTTTATAAGGAGAATAATGCCCAGTCCAATTGGACTGCAGGGCTTAAACTGTAGTAGAAATGGACCATTGACATTTAGTAGTTGTGTGACCAAAGTGGTTTAATTTCTCTGGACCTCAGTTTTTTCATCTCTCAAATGGGCTGGTGTAACCTGTAGTATCAGTGAGGAAGGGATATTGGGAAAATCAAATGAGACAATTTCTAGACTATGCTTAGATTTAAAGCATAACTGTCAATTGTTGCTGTTGTTTTTACCATTCTTCTCTACTTCAGGCTAAATACCCTCAGATCCTTTGGCACACTCTTGAGATGCTTCACTATCCTGGCTGCTAGTCCTGAATGTTCCTTGATAACCCCAGGCACCCTCTTTTCCCTTGAACTGACTCCAAAGCCTTGCTTTTCAGCATCTCTACCTCAAATCACAAATCAGGCAGCTTCCTGAGGACCCTCCACATCAAGACCTTCTTCATCGGAATGTGGTCCAGGTTCTTTCTCAGCTGTGGTACCCAGGATGGAACTCGATTCATAGTCTGACCAGTCCAGCTCCAAGCCCTTTCTGAAGTATTTGTAGCCTTCACATACAACAAAGCTCATCAACTTCTAGGTTGGCACCACTCTGATTCTCCTCAATATCAGTGCCCTTCCCTTTCCAGGCAATCTGCTTCTCCTTTCTGTGTTTCATCTGGAAATCATCTGCTTGATTTTAATGCTGGGTCAGGTTAGAGGAAAGGTAATGCAAGGAAAGGTAATGCAAATAAATATATACAAACCATCTATATGCAAGATAAAAAGGAAATAATTCACAGAGGGAAGGTATTAGAATTAGGAAGGATTGAGAAAGCTTTCAAGTAGAAGATGAACTTTTGTTGTTCAGTTGTATCTGACTCTGAGTGAGTCCATTTGAAGTTTTGTTGGCCAAGATCCTGGAGTGTTTTGCCATTTCTTTCTTCACTTCATTTTACAGTTGTGGAAACTGAAGCAAACAGGGTGAAGTGACTTGCCCAGGGTCACCCAGATACCAAATCTCTGAGGCCAGATTAGAACTTACAAAGAGGAGTCTTCTTGACTTCAGGTCCAGAACTCTATCTGCTGTGCCACCTAGATGGGACCTAAAGGAAGTTAGAAAAGCCAATAGGCAGAAATGAGAATGAACATTCTAGAAATGGAGTACAATTCTGTAATTTGGCTATTCCAGAATGTGATTTTAGGTTGTTTTGAGAAAGACATCATTTCCAGGATTTGGGGAAGAGGATGATCCTGTTGAACTCTGAGGCTCTCTCACTAGAGTTGGTCAAGTGATGGTTCACTTGACTTCTTGCTGAGTTGGCTATAGAAAGAGGGGGTTCCTGTTTAGGGATAGGTCAGAGAGAGTCTTTGGAATTGGTCTAGATATGACATGTCTTCCTTGGTGACTTAACTCATCAACTCTTTCCTGGTGGGAGGGTCTCATTCCACTGGGAGGAAGAGATGTTGATATCATGGATAGTTCACCATGAAGGAGAGATTTGGGGATGAGTATGGTCTTACGCCTGTAAGCCCTCTCTGTTCCCTTCTGGGCAGTGGCAAGCCTGGGTTCTTGACTCAGTTCTGTAGGTTCCTGCAAAGTACCTTGAGGGTAAAGAAGTGAGAGTCTGACACAGGATTTCATTGGTTTGGGGAGCATCCTCCCATATGAGGAAATTCTACCAATGCAGTTCAAGAACTTCTTTGTAACTTAGCACTCAAAACAGGAATGCTTTGGCCCCTCAAACAGTTAGTCTGGTGAAACTTAGGGACGACATGTCAGAATAAATTTTTTAAATGCCTAAGGTAAAATACATAGAACTACAAAGAAGACCAATTATATTGACATTGTTATAAAAATTCACAGATCCCTTGCCCAGAATGCCTGTGAGTTTTCTGGAGCCCTGAGAAGTTAAATGACTGGACTAGGTTCACACAGTCAATCTTTGTGATGGGAATTTAGGTTTTTCTGGACTTCAGTACCAGCTCTCTGTCCATTATGGCACATTGTTTCCTCTCATTTTCATCATTGGCACTACCTCCATTTTTGTTGACATCTTTGGAATGGAAAGCCTCATCCCTGAATTGTCCCCTTTGATCATCTTTTTCTTACCAGTTCTGCAAAGTCAAAAAAACTTTATCCCAGAGTCTGGCCAAGAGTATCATTAATCTTCTGGTCTTTAGATGTCCTTCCACTGAAAATGATGCAAATATTCTTGAAATTGAGTTTCACAGGGACTTCTTTTGAAGAATCTGGTTTCCTTCTTCAAGTACAGGCAGCAAAATACTTCCCCTTCCTGCTTCTATGGGGTCATGAAAAAGAGTCTTGCTATTTGAGGCCATTCTGTGAGGCCCTGTGTTTCTCTAAGAACAGACAGTAACTTTCACAAAACAGATAATAACCTCATAGGGGGTGACAGCTGGTAGGCTGAGTCCTCTGAAAGGCAAGAACAGCATGGTATCATGGGGCAGAGAGAAGAAAGATATCTGGGGAGTCAAGATGAACTGGGTGCCCATGCCAACTCTACAAGTCTACATGTTCCTGGGCACATCTCTTCCCCTCTTTATACCTCAGATTCTTGTCAGCTGTAAAATGATGGTTAGAATACATTGTCTTGAGACCCCTTCAGGCTCAGAAAGGACTTGGGTTAAAGCCTTGCAAAGAGCTCCCATTGGTTTTTGGACTTGGTCTGAGCTCCTTCCCTTTTCTCCTGTCCAACCCTGCCAATCTTTCTGCAGGATCTAAAGGCAGTTTGGAGGCCCGGCAAAGATGCAGATTAGTGGGAAGGTCTTAGGAAAAAGTTGTGGGGAAAACACAAAAACCAGATGGTATTCGGTTGCTTTTAGGCATATTGCCTTATTCTTATGTGATGAAAATGCAGTTTGAAAGGACCTTCTTTTCATTAGAACCACTGGCTAAGTTCCATTTGGATCACCCTAATTTCTTTCAGCTTTTGTGATTGGAGACCAATACCTGATCTTCTGACTTGGATATAAAAGAGAAAATTAAACTAAACCTAGGGCTCTGGGGGCTCACAGAATTACCCAATACCCCATCTGGAAGGAACCTCTAGACCAACCTGAATCTAACTCTAAATGACATTCCCAAGAAGTGGCCAACCAGCCTCAGCCTCCCAGGAGAGGGAATTATCTACCTTCCAATGAAGCCTATTGCACTTGGCCTTAGATTTATTTGCTAGGAAACTGTTTCTTAACTTTCCTTCTTTGCAACCTCTGTCTATGGTTCCTGGTTCTGGCCTTTGAGGCCAAACAGGGCAAGTTGAAGACTCTTCCTTAGGTCAGCTGTTCAGACACATGGAGCAAGCTGGAAGATTGTCCCAAGCTGCCTCTTCTCTTGGATGAGTATCCTCAGTTTCTTCAATTAATGCTTATGTATTACAGTCTCTCAGAGTTTCTTACTGATTGAGTTAATCTGATTATGCCCCAGCTTATTAATATCCTTCTTCCAACATGAAACTCAGATCTGAGGAGGATTCTGAAGAAATGACCTGCTCATTCTCACCATTCCACAGGCATGTAGTAAGCACTAATTATTTTCCAGGCACAACATTAGATTACTGATAATAAAAGGCACATACATGACATTATGCACAGCAAGGGATGAGCATTCTATATCCAGATGCATAAATACAAGAGTCAAACAAAATTAATTCAAAATAGTTTATAGGAGCATTGACAGTTGAGGGGTGGGTGATAACCAGGAGAGACCTACTGAAAAAATGGTCCTTGAGCTGAACCTTCAAAAGAACATGGTCTTCCAAGACATGATAATGTTGTTTGTTTGTTTTTGTCCTTCCTTCTCAAAGAAGATCATGACATCAGGGAAATGATGCCGTGACAAGCAAGTGAACTGGATTTGAGTGTGGGGGGGGGGGAGACTGTACTAAGTCACCAGCCTCACTTTCTCACTTTCTCCTCCAGAGCAATTTGGACAATTGGAGATAGCCTTGGATTCCAGGCGATCAAGGTTAGGTAACTTGCCCAAGGCCACACAGAAAGTGTTTAAGTATCAGAGGCTCCCATCCTGCACCCACAGAGAGAGGAACAGGACAGATTAGTTAATTAAATGGGAATATTGTGAAGGGACAATAAGTTGGAGGCTTTGGGGGCCGCTAGGTGGTGCAGTAGATAAAGCACCGGCCCTAGAGTCAGGAGTACCTCGTTCAAATCCGGTCTCAGACACTTAATAATGACCTAGCTGTGTGGCCTTGAGTAAGTCACTTAACCCCATTGCCTTGCAAAAACCTTTGGCCCCAATTTAGAATTTAGGAAGGAGAGTACTCAATTTGTAAAGAAGCCAAGAGCTTTAAATTTCCAATAGAGGAATCTTAATTTAATCCTAGCAGCCATAGGGAGGCACAGAAAGCTCTTGAGCAAGCCAGACACATAGGTGTGGAGGATGGATTGGAGAGGAGAGAGGGATCAGGTGAGAGACTGCAGCTGGAGTAAGGGGGTCAAGGTAATTGTAATGGTAATGTGACTGGGGAGAAGGGAACCTGAAGTGAAAGATGCTTTGGTGCTAGAATCAACCAATTGTGGTAAAGGTTTGGATTAGCTTTTAAAGCTGTAAATTTCCTCCCTCCCTCCCTCTCTTCCTCCCTCCCTCCCTCCCTTCCTTCCTTTTTCCCTCTCTTCCTTCCTACCTTTCCCGTTTTTTAGTTTATGTTGTTCTTTTCCCAGTGAATTTTCAGTTCCTTGAGGTTAGTGACTAATTCATTTATTTATTTATTATTTTTTGACTTTGTATCCCCAAGGTTAGCACCATGACCTGTAAACAGTAGGTGATGAATAAATGCTTTTGGGAATGTATGCACCAAAGTAATTCCTTCTAACTCAGTTATTTTGGCTTCCGTAAAGGGATAACTATGAATATTGACTCATAGAAAATTAATTGTCCAGGAAACTTGATTATCTTTAAAGCTGAGCTCAATGCTCTTTTTGAGGGAGAGACAGCCTGACTGCCCCCCCTCCTCTACCCCCCCAACTGAGTCAGAGGGATTCTCCTCAATTCTTTCTGGTGGTTCCCTATTCCTTTTCCATCAGGACCATCTCTCCAGAGGGGCACACGCCTCTTGGCGCCTTGGTCTGGCCATGTCTGTGTCTGCCTATGGGGTTGAATGGCTCCACTTGCCCTGCCAGACATGGGGCCTGTGGATGATTACTCACTTGGCAATGCCTGAGCCAGGCTTTGATCTTCCTCTCCAGGGTTTTGTTGTGATGATTTGTCCCCTTTGCAGTGGCATGAGATGGGGCTGAGCTGGCTGCCGGAGACCAGTTTTGGGAAAACGTTGGGGTCTGGTGAGAAATCTCTGAGTAATTAAGACTCCCACTCTTCCTTTTCCTTCATCTGTGGGGATCCTCCTTAAACCACAAAGAATCCAAATGTTGGCAGAGACAAATTGTATTTTCAATCCTTGAAAATCGGTGAAAGGTTCTTTAACATTTCCATTTTTGGTCCTGGAGAGGGACTCTGGCTGGCCATTCTTTGGGCACAAGAGGGTCTTCTATCAGCTCCAAATGTACAAAATCCTCCCACTTCCCTGATGATGATGATGATGATGATGATGACATAGTCCTGGAACACTTTACAAAGCACTTTCCATATGATTCTCATCACAGCACTGTGAGGTAGTGACTATTATTTCCATTTTACTGACAAGTAAACTGAGATTCAGAGAGGTTAAAAGGCTTATCCAATTTCACCCAACTAGTAAATGTCTGAGGAAGAATTCATATATCACATCCCATATCCTAATGCTCCATAATTTTTAAGAGAATGACATGGAGAAAGACCTCAGGGATAAATAGTGTAAATTGAGTCCTTGGGTATAACCCTAGCTCACTCTAGGGACTGTCTCTCCTAACTTTGTGTCTCTGTTTGGTTTTAAATAGACAAAACTTGGTGGATAGCATAAGAGTTCAAGGTCTAGGAGAGTACCCTTAATTAAATACTTGAGTCATCCCTATCCTCCATAATTCCCCCCCTTTAATAGCAATTTAAAATGAAAATAAGGGGGCAATTAGATGGCACAATTTGGAGGACCTGAGTTCAAATACTGCCTTAGACAGTTACAAGCTGTATTACCCTAGGCAAGTCATTTATCCCTGCTAGCTTTGGATTCTTCTTCTCTAAAAATGAGGAGGAGAAGGAAATGGCCAACCAATCCAGGATCTTTGCTCCCAAACCCTGAAATGGGGGCTGATTCTATTGAACAACCACAACAAAAACATTCAAAAGATGCTTAATAAATCCTTCTTTATTGATTGTGAAAATATATAGAGAGTTTACACTAGAGGTAAGGTAAGTCATGCAAGTCCATAGTGGGTAGCTAGTAGAACAACTATCTTTAGGGCACACATATATGTTCCAGGTCAGATGTCTCTCTCAACACATCTTTGGCACTTTTATTAGGGATGGAAGATGAACTAGAATGGCAATGATTCTGGCTATGGCTCTTAGAATTCTTGGAGAAGGCTTTGGTTTCCTTTTTCTGCTTTATAAACCTTGAAGTAATTGCCATTATTCCAACAAAGATAGGAGGATCCCATTGATTTTATTAAGTGTTGGTTATTGAGCCAATCTGGGATGGGTGGATATGAGAAATACAACCCACGTGAGCTGGATTTAGGGGTTGGGAGGGGGGGTGGTTTTCT
The DNA here is from genome assembly GCF_037893015.1 of Macrotis lagotis. NCBI lineage: Eukaryota > Metazoa > Chordata > Mammalia > Peramelemorphia > Peramelidae > Macrotis > Macrotis lagotis. Next base: position 266,147,028 of record NC_133662.1, on the reverse strand, counting down.
TCTAAATATTTTCAGCGGATGTATTTCCCTGGACACCTCCAGGTGTCAGAATGAAACAGAATTCACCTCTCTCTCCTATTCCTACATTATAATTATTACCACATTTCAGAACTTGTAAGCCAGGCCATGGAACTGTCATTGGGGAGTATTAAGGAAAAGAAAATGAAGGGTATGGGAAGAAAGCAGTCTTTAAGGGCTGTAGACTGATCAGAAATGATATCATCCAACATATATATGTATATATATATATATATATATATATATATATATATATATATATATATATACAGACTCCAGTGATGCTGTGAGCTAATCCAAGTATAGTCCCTCCAGTTATGCAGATCATAACCCTTCCCCTTCCTGATCAATTCTCTCATCTATATCCTTCCACCGTAAGTTGACCATAAGTAGTTCATCCTTTTGGGTTCACAGGGACTATACTCTGAAAGGGTTAAATTTGACAGGCTGGGAACTCCCTCCCTTGGGCTTTGATGTCCTGATGTTGAAAGCCTAGACAGTGTCTGGTTGATGCAAGACTCAGTCCCTTTTCTGCCTTCCTACCACACTTCCCCTCCCCCTGCCCCAGTCCCTCACCATCTTCTACTTCTGGAAAAAGTAATCAAATTAACAAGACCATCAATGAACTGATGCTCTACCCTAGGGTTTCATTCACCAACCCTAAGATTTCCCAGACCCAAATTCCCTTCCTTGACTGCTATTCATTTTCATGTTCATATTCATTTTTCATGTTACCTATCTCTATTAGAATGTAAGTTTCCTAGAGGCAAGAGCTGACTATTTTGTCTCTCATCATCTTTTGCGTGACAGAAAATATGAATGATAGCCCTAGGGTCCATATTGTTCTAAAATCAAATAAAACAGAAAAGGGTCAGATAAGCAAAATAAGTCATTATTACTCTTATTCTCTTTAAATTGGGAGAAGGGGAAGTTGGTGGGTTTAATTCATAAGTTTCTGTAGGTTTAATTATCATCCAAACATAGCCAAATGCCAAATCTATGTATCTAACCCCAAGCTATGTCTTGACCTCTTGCCTCTCATTACATCTTCTGGAAATTTCTAATTGGATTACTAAAGAGAGCTTAATGGATACACATCTTCAGCAGAATTAATTTTATTCTTTTTTTTTAGGTTTTTTTCTGCAAGGCAAATGGGGTTAAGTGGCTTGCCCAAGGCCACACAGCTAGGTGTGTCTTAAGTGTCTGAGACTGGATTTGAACCCAGGTACTCCTGACTCCAAGGCCCGTGCTTTATCCACTACGCCACCTAGCCACCCAGAATTAATTTTATTCTTAAAAAAGCTTTCATCTAAAATTCCCTGTTTCTGTCACGGATTCTAATATACTAATTCTAATGTAATGTCAACCAAATTTCCAACTCTGACTTTATGATACTAATTAGTAAACTATAGAAGCTTTTTTGAATATATAGATCAAATCTGTAACCCTCAGTTATTCAACAAAGAGGGCTTACAGAGAACTCTTGATAAAAATGACAAAGCAAAAACTGACTCTGTGAGGAATGAAGGGTGTTATTGGTCTTCACAGGGTGTGGAGGGAGGCCCCTTTGAAATCCATTACAAAGGGAGAATGGCCCCAGCCAGTCACGAAACTGGGAGAGTTCTCCTAGTCCCATTCCAAAGATGACAAATGAAATTAGAAGAAACTAGTCCTTAAATGGTCAAGAGTAACCTAATCTTGACCTTCTCCTTTGCACGTGCTCAAAGAGATCTCTCTTTTCTTGCTCATTAGTATAATGAGCAGGGTGGGGAAATGTATAGAAACCAATGTATCAGTTAGATTTGTGACTGCAGCCTATGACTGGCATGAGGGAGCAGGGAAAAAGTACATAAAAGAGCTGGTATGTTGGGATTTCCCCTCCCCTCTCACTCTCTCTCCCACCATGAGAAAGGTGTGCCATTTTGTTAAGTTATCTTAATAAAAACCATTTTAATCACTCTGGACTAAGTATTCTCGAGACATTTATAACAACTGTCTTAAGAAATTTACAATGAAAATGTTGATTTGAGATTTTACTAGTTTTCCCAAGGCTAACAAACTATCCACAATGAAAATCATTCTCCTGCTCTTAAATGGGTTGTTCCATTGTGTCTAAAGATGTCCACTGATGACTTTCTTTGAATTGTCCGACCTTTTAAAGTGTTTGTCTGAAAGAGACAGTGCTTAAGATGAATGTGTTCTTGAAATATGAATGTGAAGCAATTATTTAGAGGTCATTATATTTTCCCTCAAGGCATCTGTGTTTCAAAAACATTGACATTTTCTTTTCATGTTATAGAACATATCTCCAATTATCATTTGTGTTTCAAAGAATGCTATTTCCTGGAACAAAAAAGGGGTGTCTTTATTTTATCATCTAGCACAAGAGTATTGATGTTTGGGAAATCTCTTCTTTGTAAATTAATGTCCATAAGTGGGAAAGTTGAACATAAGGAAAGAAAATGTGACTATAGAAAATAACTGTTATGTCAATTTGCTCTTTTAATAACTATAAACATGACTGATCATGTGGAAGCCTTAAATTTTTGACCTGGTATAATCTTTTGGATTCTTTTCATTTCATTTTCTTCCTTATTAAAAAGTTTTTTGGTTTGGTCTGTTTTAGAGATGGCTAAATATTTTTTTTGATGCTGTTTAATTATGATGATTAATTTGGGTCTTTATTGTAACTTATACATATAAATCTTTTTTAATAAAAATACTTAGGTTCTATGTCATCTAAATAAATATATGTTACTAATGGCTAATTAATCATCAGTGTTATTTATTTTACCTTTACCTGCTCCTGTTTTTTTACCAAGTCTTTTCTTAATGTTTCTTTATGTGAGATCATGATTACTGCCCTTGCTTTTCTGATTTCATAGGAAACATAATATATTGTTTCAGTACTTTATTTGAACTTTTTGTGAACATTTATATTTCAAGTTTGTTTCTTAAAAACAGTGAAGTTTTTTATTCTGCTTTATGATACATTCTGTTCCTATCTTCCATTCTATGAGTGAGTTTATTCTGTTCACATCCATGGTTATGATCTCTAATTGTACATTCACTTCCGAAATCTCATTTCATACTTTCTCCTCTCTTTACCTCACCTTTCTCCTGAATAAAAAAAGAAAGTTGAGAAGGAAACATGATCAAAATAATTATCTTTAATCAAAAACATCTGCTCTCATTCTTCTGCCCTTCTCTTCAACTATTCCAGGCTACCATAATTGGTTAATTCAATTTCTTTCTTTTTTTAAAGTCCCTACTTTATTCTCTGCTCTCAGAAGCTGAAATTTGTTTTGCTTGGATCTGTTCCCTCCCTAGCTCTACCTTTGAAATACACCACTTTCCTCTCTCTGTCTCTATTTTCCCCCCTGATTTTTATATGTTTCTACATCAAGCTCTCTGTGACTGTCTTTTGTCTGATTCGGAGGAATCAGTGAGTTGAATGAGACAACTGATTCCATTTTTGTATATTCTTCCTATCGCAATGCTAGCTGTGGAAAAAAAAAATCAGATCCTTTCTCATTTTTTTCCCTGTGTATTTTCTTCTCTTTCCTTTCTCTCTTTAAAACCACTAAAACAGAATGAAAATGTCCTTGGAATCTGTCACCCTTGAAAACAAGGAATTTCTAAAGGGACATTTGTCTTTTCTCCTTTTGTTAGAGTGAAAGAAATCACTATCATTTAGTCCCTTGTAATTCCTCAAATGTAATTTGGATTCTCTGAAATCACATGGTTTTACCACAGGATCACAGGATTGTTTTCTTTTCTGTTTTTTTTTCTTTAGAATACTATTCCCCCGCCCCCCCCCCCCCCCAGGAGTATCCTTAGTCTTCTAGGATAAACTGCATTTCTTTAAAACCTTTGTCTTTTGCTTTTTTGAACATTACACTATTTCCTCTTCTGTATAGTACCTTGGAACATACTCAGAGCCTTGATGGATTCCTTTCTTTCTTGCTATTTGCAGTAAGTTATGTTGTCTTTGTTCTGGATGTTCATAATTTTGCCTCTGCAAATCCTGGGTGTTTTCAGTTTGGTGTTTCAGAAGATGACCAGTGGATTTTTTTCTATTTTCATTTTTCTCTGTTTCTAATAGTATTGTTTACTTTTTAAAATATGGTACCCGGGTAATTAGTGTCATACACATGAATAAACCGCCATTATGAAATTAAAAAGTGACTGATAGACTTTGAATAGACTCTTTGACTTTTTCATGAAAAAATAGCCTATGTTTTTACATAAACTATCAAGTTAGTATGGTGACAGAAGGTTGCACATCAGTCTCCAGCCTTTGTTAGCTATGGCAATCTGTGGAATGTTCAAATTTCCTCTTCGTGATATCATTGTTTATTTTCTTTGCTCTATTGGCTGTTATTTGCATTTTAAATTAGTTAAGTTGAGGGAACTGAATTCTAAAGAGTTTGACTGATATATCCATGCTCATGAAACTAGAGCATGGCAGAGTTGGATTCCAAACCAAGTCTGGTCTTTCTACTAGACATTGTTGCATTTTAGGAAAGAAAGTTGGTCATATTCCATCCCTACACTTTTCTACATCCTCTATGATGCATACTGCTGTTTATAGCTCTTAGGTAGACAAATTAGGTTGAGTTAAAAGTGCAAAACAGTGAAATAAAATCTGTCCTTTATTTGCATCTTTAAAAACAGCAGCTCAGTGACTTGGACTCTGGTCAAATAAATAATTCTTGCCCAGAGAAACTACCTCTCACGGTCTGAGCTTACTATCATCTTAACTATTAGCAAGGAAAAGTGATGTTTGCTATGAAGACAACTATAACCTCATTCCATAGCAGGGCAGAGTGTTAGAGAGACAGAGACAGACACAGAGACAGAGACAGACAGAGAGAAAAGACAGAGAGAGAGAGAGAGAGAGAGAGAGAGAGAGAGAGAGAGAGAGAGAGAGAGAGAGAGAGAGAAAAGACAGAGAGAGAAAAGACAGAGAGATGACACAGAGAAAGAAAAGAGAGAGAGAGAGAGAGAGAGAGAGAAAAGACACACAGAGAGAGAAAAGACACACAGAGAGAAAAGACACACACACACACACAGAGAAAAGACACACAGAGAGAAAAGACAGACAGAGAGAGAGAGAGAGAGAGAGAGAGAGAGAGAGAGAGAGAGAAAGTAAAAAAAAATCTGTTATTTCAAGATTCAGAAATAGTTTTCTTCTGTCTTTGACTGGAAATCCATTCACCAGAAACAATCTTTCAGATATCAGGGAATTTCTTTCCCTAAATATGCCAAATATACTGGAGAGCATCTGTATGGCTGTGAGATCTGGAGAATTCCTTGTGGGGTTTTTGGATAATGACTTCCTTGGACTTGTCAATTGTATTGTTTGTGTGAAGACCACAAGAATAAGCCCAGTTGATTTCATCCTCACTGGCTTGGCCATCTCCAAGATTATAATTTTGTGGGCACTAACAGCAATGAATTTTTATATTTTTTCCACTATAAAAGAAATGATATTGGCACTTGGATGCCTTCAGAAGTTATCTGGAATGTCAGCAATCATTCTAGTGCTTGGTTTGGAAGTTTTCCCATCCTGCCTTCCTCTGGCTGAAGTGGAGAATTAATATGGTGGTCCTCAGGATTCTGATGGGATGCTTGCTCATATCCTTGTTCATTCTTCTTCCAATGACAGGGAGAATTTCTGAGATTCAGAAATTTCTCACTGACCAAGAAAATGAAACAAATATAACTCATAATATTAAAAAAAATAAAAACCCTAAAGTTTTCCACCTTGATTCTCTTCCATACAATAGGTTTGGTTCCCTTTTTTCTATCTCTCATCTCCTGTGTCCTGTTAGTACTATCCTTGTGGAGGCATATCCAGCAGATGCATCTCAAGGTCATAGGCTTCAGGGATCCCAGCACAGAAGCTCACGTGAGGGCTATGAGATCCACAATCTCCTTCCTCTGCCTCTTTGTACTATACCATTTGGGTATCACTATGGTAGTCTTAAACCTAGCAATATTTCACAGCAAACTTGTGGCAATGTTTGCATTGATAGTCATGGGTATCTATCCCTTGACCCACTCCATCATCCTAATCCTGAGTCACAGCAAGTTGAGAAAGGCCTCTCTGAGGGTACTGGGGAGGCTCAAACACTGCCTCAAAATCCCTGGGAAAGTGTAAGTGGCAGAAGCTAAACACTGAGTCCTTGAAATTTTTTTGAGTTTATTTTAATTGCAATTAGAAATCAGAAATATGGAAATCCAAAATTTGGCTTAACTGTTCACACAGAAATCAAAGAAGTGTATGAAAACTACCTATCATCAAGATCATAGCATGAAACTATATGACCAACCTATAGAGCTGTCCAGTGGTATATATAGACATTTCATATGGAAAATAAGAGATTAGACTGGATTACCTTAGAGTAATTGCAAAATGTCTTTAGTGATTCCAAATATTTCCCTGTGCTGCCTTTCAATAGCAATAATCTATTCCTGTCTTTGTAATTCTATGAACCATGGAATGTCATGATTTCTGGAGAATTATAAAGATGTATCATTCAGAAGGTAATGGAGAGATAAAGATTGGAAGGAAATCGACTATCAAAATAACAAAAAAGGTAGTATGAAGAACTGGAATAAATGATATGCCAGGAAAAATAAAATGTGCTGGTCACATGAGAAGAACAAGAAATGGACAACTAATGTATTCTGCTGCTGTCTTTATGAGGTCAAGACCCACATCTGATAGATTTAGGAGGTGATGTGAATAAGAGTCACCTAGGATGGACATGTATGGATGAGCTATAATCCACATCCATGGAAGGAATAATCAATTGAATGAGACCACAGATTTGAATTTCATTCTCAAAGGTTATATTTATTATTTCTGCCTTTTTGTGTTAATTTGTTATTATCATTTTATTGTTATTATCATATTATTGTTATTATTATCATTTTTATTAATTTATAAATTTATAGCTAGGTTGTTTTTCCCCAAATTCTTTATGTTGCTGACAATAGTAATTAATCATATTTAGTATTAAAGTATTTTGCTCAAATCATTCATTTTTTTCCTGCTTGTTTTTCTTTTTGATTCATCTAAGACTGGAAAAGTTATTATGAAATCTCTAATGGTCCCTGAAGTATTATTTAGATTGCCTCAATTTTGAGTGGTTTAACTTTTAAGTTCTTGGATACAAAACTATTCAGTAAATATATGTATTTATATAGGTCTATGTATATTTTTGTATATGGATATTATATATATAATATTATGTGTATATAATATATGATATGTACATATAATCTATATCTATATTATAATATATCATGTCTTTCAACATAATATAGATTATTTTTCTTTCTTAATCACTTGAGAGATAGCATCACCTGGTGAATAAAATAATGGACTTGGAATCAGAAGACATGAATTTAAATCCTACCTAAAATATTTAACTATATGACCCTAGACAGATTACTTAATCTAACTCAGTTGAAGTCTCCTCATCTGAAAAATTAGGATTATAATAATAACAACACATACTTTCTGTTGATGTGTTAGAATCAAATGAGATAATATATGCAAAGTGTTATAAAAGTTTAAAAGTGCTATAAAAAATGTGTGGCATTATCACATCACTACACCACCCAGGCAGCTAGATGGTACAGTGAATAGAGGACTAGACCAGGAGTCAGGAAGGCCTAAGTTCAAATTTGTTCTTAGATTTTTACTAGCTATATGACCTTGGGCATCTCACTTAATCTCTGTTTATTTCGGTTTCCACTAGTGTAAAATGAAAATGATAATTGTGCCTCATCTTCAGGATTTTTGTGAGGCTTAAATGTGATGTTATTTATAAAGTTCTTGGCAAATTATAGTAACTGTATACATGGAAGAATAGTGAGGAAAAAGAGGAAGAAGGAAAATGCACAGGTAAGTTAGAATGTGAATGGGATAATTTTACCCATAAATTAGAAGTGGATAACAGCATAAAAATTTGAAATCAATAATATTTTGCTTTCAGAAATCATCATAAAAATTATATATATATATATATATATATATATATATATGTATGTATACACAAAGAGGAGTAGAATTTATTCTGTAAAAAACAGGGAGAGTAAATTCTGATCTCCAACAAAGTTAAATTTAAAAGAGATATAATCAAAAGTGAAAAATTTGGGCAAGTAGATTGTATTAGCAATATTATTCACTATAGCTTTAGACCATTTAAAATACCTAGATAGGATACAATACTTGAACACATACTTGCCAAAACAGACACAGGAACCATATGAACATAAATATAAAATCCTTTTTATACAAATAAACTCAGATTTAAATAGCTAAATTCATATTTTTGTAGGTTAAAGCAATTTGAGTTTTAAAGTGACATTTTTACCTAAATAATCTAATTAACCAATTTCATCTCAAATTAAATTACTAAAAATATATTTATTGAATTAGAAAAAATAGCAAAATTAGAAAAAAATAATAAAAAATACTTTGGAAAAGCAAAAGGCTAGGAATGTCAAAGAAACTGGGGGGGGGGGGGGAGATGTAAAGCAAGTAGATTCAGCAGTATTAGCTCTTAAACGAATTCCCTCCCAATGAGGGAGAACAGGGTTGAGGTATAATAAAGACAATTTCAATGATTGTCAATTATCAATTCTTGGTTATATTTTACTTTTACTTTTTTAAAATTAAAAATAAAATAAGAAAATAATTGTCATGTGTAGCAAAATGTAAGCGAGGATTCATAACAAAGAGCAATAAATTTTCATTTCTAGAAAGTCAATAAAAATAAATACTACATACTGTGTTCAAAATTGTCTATCTTTTCTTGCTTCTTTGCAAGTTTTCTTCTGTCCTCTGCTGGATATAATTTACTTTATTCCTCCCTCCCCCTTTCCCCCTCACCTTCTCCCAAAGGCTGCCATTAAGGATGGATGTATTTATTTATACATATCTATCCACCTACACACACACACAATATATATATATATATATATATATATATATATATATATATATATATATATATATATATGTATATACACACATAGAGATACAGATAGACATTCCCATTCATAGATATCTAGATATTTGGTTTGTGTGTATTTCTCATTTTCATAACATTTCCTGAAAGCAACAACCCTTCCTAACCCCTCTACTTCTACTTGCTACCTTGCCTTCTTATTCCAACCTAACACCCTTCCAAGAATCCTTCCCTTGCACACCCTCTATGCCTCATTATCCTCTAACTCAGTAGTCTTCTTAGCTCCCCCCTCTCATTTCTTTCTGAACTTAAAAGACTTTTATATAACACACATATGTGTCTATACATGCATTTAATACACATACTTGTGTGTGTCTTGTTCCCTCTTTAACCCATTCCCAATAAAAGAAGGTTCTAGAATTACTGGAACTCTCCCTTTTTCCTGTCTAATTCCTCTGCATCAATTCTTCTCACTCCTCATTTGTATAAGATGATAAACCTTTTTATTTTTTCCTTCATCATTTTAGTTTTTAGAATCTCATCCTGCTCAACTCTACATCTCTCTTTCCTTAATAGTACCCAATTCCTAATAACAATCTTGGACATATGGTTTACATTATCACATATGAATAGTAAACAATTTGTACTTAACTTCAGGTCTTTTTATACCAAAATCCTGAAAGTCTGGCAATTCATTTTTTTCACATACAAGATTATGCTTAACTTTTCTGGATGTGATATTTTTGGCCACAACCCTAGATCTTTTGCTCTTTGATATGTAGCATTCTAAGACCTGTGGTCTTTCAATGTAAATGCTGATAGGTCTTGTGAATTCTAGTTGTAATTCATATTTGAATTTTTTTCTTGTTGCTCTTATGTTTTCTTCTTAACCTAGGGGTTTTTGAATTTGGCTATGATATTCCTATCAGTTTTCATTTTAGGATCCTTTTAAGGTGTTGATCAGTAGATTTTTTTCCTATTTTTTACTTTTCCCTTCTTGCTCTAACACTTTAGAATAATTTTCTTTATTCCTTGTATTGTTAAATGTGAACATCTTATTGTATTATGTAAAACACTTCATTTTTTCTGTTTTTTTTTATTCTTTATGTTGTATTCTATTATTTCTTTGTCTCATAGCTTCACTGACTTCCCCTTCCCAATTCTAATTTTCAAGAAGTCTTTTTTTCCCTTAAGATTTGGAATCTCCTTTACCAATTGGTTAACTCTCTTTTCATAATCTTTTTTTTTTTTTTTGGTTCTTTTTGTAATTGTTTTCTCAATTCCTCTTACTTGTTTTTTTGTTTTGTTTTGTTTTTTTTAAGGCAAATAGGGATTAAGTGGCTTGCCCAAGGCCCCACAGCTAGGTAATTATTAAATGTCTGAGGTTGGATTTGAACTCAGTCTCTCTTGACTCCAGGGCCGGTGCTCTATCCACTGTGCCACCTAGCCGCCCTCTTACTTGGTCTTTAAAATTCTTTTAGAGATCTATAAATTCCTTTTGAGCATATAACCATTGGATATTTCTTTTTTTGGGGTAAGAAAGACTTTTTTGCTTCAATATCTTTCTCTGAAGACAAATCTTGGTCTTCTTTATTCCCATAGTAGCTGTCCATGATTGGATTTTTCTCCTTTACCTACTCATTTTTTTTTCTAAAATTTTTAGCAGCTTGATGTTATGATGAAGGGGATGGTGCCTCTGGCCTCAGGAGCTTTGTCCAGCCCAACTCTGAATGGTTTCTTCCCCCTTGAAGCCACAGCTAGGGTTCTGTCACACACTACTGGAAGTGATCTTACTGCTTGAGAACCCTCTAGTGGCTATAACCTTAAGTCATCCCCTCTGCCCTGAACCAAGACTACGTACTCAGTTCTGTAATCGTCCACAGCTAGCAGTCGCCAACCACTACTGCTTTTGCACTCGCCCGGCATGTTTTGTTTTCTTCTTACACAAGCCGGAGCGCAGAGGTCAGCTCCCAATTATCTGGGAGATAAGAATCCCAGTGGTTGAGGCAGAGGCTGCCTCCTGCCCCAGATGCCCAGGGCTTACCTCTTATTCTTTAAGGGAGCTGGTTCTTGTCCTTTGTTATTCAAGAAAATCAAAATGACATCACTATGTTTGAGACAAATGACAATGTGTCCTACTGATCAGACTAATATGAGCCTGGAATACTCCACCATAAGTTGGGCACAAATAGTCCATATGAACACCTTGGGTGGGTACTCTAAACTACTTATGTCATGCTTCCTTTGAGCTGCTTCAATTTTGCCTTCCTCAAAGAGTGCAGCCCCCTCACTGATGAGGGCACCCCATGCTGGGTGGTCCTATGCCTGTGTCTCCCAGGCTGTACAGTCAATTCTAAAGTTCTTCAGTGAGGTCTTCATATTGCTTCTTCTGACCCTTTTGTGAGGGCTCGCCCTGGGGGAGTTCTCCATAAAATAGTTTTTTGGATAAGCATATGCCTGGCATTCTAACAATGTGACCAGCCCATCATGGTTGCACTCTCTGTAGTAATGGTGAAACTCTAGGCAATTTAGCTCTGGAAAGGATCTCAGGGTCTGGTATCTTCTCCTGCCAGATGATTTTCAGAGTCTTCCTAAGACAATGTAAATGGCAGTGATTCAGTTTCTTGACATTGTGCTCGTAGATTGCTCAGATTTCACAGGCATATAGCAATGAAATTGGTGCAATGTCTCTGTAGACCTTCAGTTTGGTAGTCAATTTAATACCACTTCTCTCACACACTGTTTTTGAGCCTCCTAACTACTGTGCTAGCTTTGTCAATATATGCCAAGGTAAGTGAACTTTTCCACAGTGCTCAAAATTTCTCCATTTGCTGTCATCGATGGTTCCACATATGGATAGTTTGGTGCTGGCTGATGGAGTACCTGGGTTTTTTTGGTTTTAGTTTTTAGACCAAAATGAGCACAAGCAGCAGAGAATCGATCCATACTTTGCTGCACCTCAGCTTCAGAGACTGCAATGAGGGCACTATCATTGGCAAACAGAAAATCGTGCACTAACACTCCCTCCACTTTGGTCTTGGCTTGTAGTCTTTTCAAGTTAAAGCATTTATCAACAGTGTAGTAGCTGACTTTGAGGCCATGTTCATGCTCAGTGAAGGTATTTGATGACGTGGCTAAAATCATCATGCTTAAAAGTATGGGAACAAGATACAACCTTGTTTCATTCCATTGGTGACTGGGAAATCTCATGAGCATCATCCACTATCTATTACCCAGGCAGTCATCTATCATGGAAATGGTATTACAATACTGATGAACTTTGGGCAACCAAATTTTGACATAATTTTCCATAAACCCTCATGACTGATAGTATCAAAGGCCTCAGTCAGATCTACAGATGTTGTATACAGACCTCTTTTCTGCTCCTGGCATTTTTCCTGGAGTTGTTGGGCACCCAACACCATATTGACTGCTCCTCACCCCTTTCTGAAGCCACACTGGCTCTCAGGAAGGTGATCAAATTCCAGGTTAAGGATTAGTCTATTGAGAAGGACTCTGGCAGGAATCTTACCAGGAGTGACTCTATCTAAGAGAAATACTCCTGTGATTGTCACAGGACAATTTATCCCGTTTACCTTTATAAAGATGGACGATGGGGGCATCCTTGAATTCTTGGGGGATAAACTCTTCATGCCATATAACCTGAAAAATTGCGGTCAGTTTTTGGATGAGTAATGGACTCCCACCTTATAGATCTCAGCTGGAATAGAATCAGCACCAAGTGCCTTGCCACTTGAAAGGAGACTAATGGCACAAAACCTCTTCTTCAGTTGGAACCTCAGCTAGGGACTGACTGACTTCAGCCTAAGGTAAATGCTCACTGGTTTTTGCCTTGATTGATGCTGGTCTGTTAAGAACATCATGGAAGTGTTCAGCCCATCTCTTGAATCTATGAAGGAAGATGCTATCCACCCTCAGAGAAACAGATGACAGAAGAAATGTCTTACATTTAGTATATGATCTTACATTTGTGTGTCTTACATGTGTATGGTCTTACATCATATGTGTATGAGTGTATAAGTATGTATGCCCATCTCTTTAGGACCAAGTCCCTACTGTTAATCAATATGGATCCATCAGCACTGAACTAGTCTGATGATGTTTGCACTTCATTTGGACTGGGATCTTCCTTCAGTTGTCCCAGGAAAAATCACTGTTCCTCAATAATTCTTGTTTATTTTTGCCACTCTAAGTTCACTCTGAGGTGTCTTTTGACTTGCTTGTGGAGGCAATTTGGAGAGCTTATTATTTTCTGAACTACTCTTCTATCTTCTCACAATCCTCTACTCAATGCATCACACCACAATTCAGAATAAAGATGACTCTGTTTTCTGCAAAATGCCATTTTAGCAGCTGGTACTTTGTCCCCCATAACTCTTCACTTATCAAAGTTATCAGTGGTCTAATGGTGGGAGGTGAGTATGTCTTGGCATGGGAGATAGCTAAAGGCTGGGAGAGGAGAGAGATATAGTGACTTACTAATTTGTTCTTGGGATGCAAATACAAGCAATCAGGACAGTTCCTACACTCAAAAAACTTACTTTCTAATATGGAAAAATGTTTCGTAAAGGAAACTTCTAAAGTATAGGTCAAAGGGGGAGAATATTCAAAAAGTTGGGCTAGGCCTGGTTTTAAGTTCAGAGGATCAGAAAGAAAGAAAAATTGGAAATCCAGCTGATAAAAAATGATATTAATAAAAATTTAAATGTCTACATAAATTAAAACAAAGACTTGAAAAGCAGACTTGAAAATGATTTCATCCAAATGCCAACTGTCACTTTTAATATGTATGGCAAGGTACAGTGCTTCTCACAGAGGTACTTATGGAGAATTAGTTTAAGTTGAGCAGATCAGTGACCCTTTCACTGACCCTGGTGTTTCTCAAATGTCTAATGAGTAATAGTGTAATGTCACAGATGCCTGGGCAACAAGATCTGAAGAAGTCCATGGTTCACAGGTCACCCTCCTATTGGAGACTCTACACCAACCACAAAGACCTGGGTGCATTTAGGGGACTGCTCTATTCTGAGAGTTCTAAGTAAATTGGCAAAGAGAATCTGGTGAATGAAAGCAAAAAGAACTCAGACAACCTAATTTCAGCATTTAATAAAACATCCTCTTTATGAAGTCATTTCTTCCCCATTCAGATCAAATCAAACTAACCTCTAAATCACTGACCATGTGTAAGACAATTACTTTTGTTAAAGCTTTTTTTTTTTTTTTTTTTTTTTTTTTTTTTTTTTTTTTTTAGTTTTTGCAAGGCAAATAGGGTTAAGTGGCCTGCCCAAGGCCACACAGCTAGGTAATTATTAAGTGTCTGAGGTCGGATTTGAACTCAGGTCCTACTGACTCCAGGGCCAGTGCTTTATCCACTACGCCACCTAGCTGCCCCCTTTGTTAACGATTTTGATTCAGGATTGCTAAACACTGCCTTAAAAGTCTCTTCCAGCATGGTGCCTCCAAATATATGTCAGCATTTATAAGACTTCATGAAAGATCTTATATTTGTGTCATCAGAAGCCAAAGTTCCTAGACCTTGTGATTTCTCCATGATCATGCAGCTAAAACCTGAAAACACTGGTCACTTTCTCATAGATCAGATTATATCTCAATAAGAAAGAATGTGGTAACATTCCATCTCCATTTTTCTCCATGTTTTCTAAACTCTAAGAGATTGCAGACACCTATATTCAGGGTAAATCTGAGGAAGGATGAAAGTACAAAGTCATGAAATGGAAACAGGCTTTCCACATCTTCCATAAGCAGAAGGAGTACTGGCAATACGGAGAGGGTTCACCCCTGATCAGGATCATGCCACCTCTCTCAGTCTAGGAAATGGTTTCCATTTTCACTTCTCTTCCTTCTCAGTCTTGGTCAATAAACTTATTATGAAGACATTGGCAGCCTAATTCCATAAAAGAACTTAGGAATTTTTGACCAAAGAGGAAAACAACAGTTAAGGAGAAGAAATTAAATATTAATTCAACAGTCATAACATGCTATTCATCTTGGCTAGAAATTATATATATATACATATATACATGTATATCTATATCTATCTGTCTGTCCGTCTATCTGTCTGACTATCTATCATCTATCTATACATTTCTGAGCAAAGCCATTTTATTGTAACACAATAGAAAAGTATAACGGGAAACTAAGATGTTAAGTGCTATTGGCATCCATTTCCCACTTGTTGCCACTTCCAAATATCTTCAGGATGTTCTAATGAATTCCTAATTAACTCTGTCTCTTCAAAGCAAGGGAGAAGGATCCATCAGTTCTGAAAGGACCGAGGAATAATGTGATCCACAGACTCTGCTTAGTGACTTCCCTTTTCCATCTCAGTGTAGCAATATTCTTAAGCCACTAGCTTCTTGAGACAAAAACCAAAGCATATTATAAAGGGTGATGTTGGCATCTCTTCACACATTAGGATCCTAAAGTAAACTGAGTTCTTTCCAACCTGGGTCATGCCACCTCTCTCAGTCTAGGAAATTAATCAGCAGTGCTGCTAACCTTGACTTTCTTTGCGGCAGATAATGCCAAGAGCTGTGGAGAACATGCAGAAACTACTGAAGAGTAACATGTTGGACTTTTGACCAATGGCTTCATTTGTGGATGAGCTGGATTGAATAGGTCACAACTAAAGAATGTCCACCTGGGTCTGCATTCTCATTGTTTTGGCTGTCTCCCAGACTGTTCTGTTGTGGTCACCAATGACGAATATCTTTTTTTGGGGTAACATTATGTTCTAAGGTATATAGCCCTGGCAAATGAAGATATTTGAAGATCATTTGGTAAAAATGAGAAATAATGAATCAAGTAGCTGGTTTGTCACATGAGTCAATGTCTTTGAAGGTCACTAACTTTTTCCAGTTTGTCTTTTTTCTGGGTGAAATCAGGAGAATTAACAAGTTATTCCTCAAGATGCTAGCAGGCTATTTATTCATTTCCCTCTCCAATATTAGACGGAGATCTATAGAATTCATCTTATTTTGGAAAACAAACATGATTCAGAATATCTGAATATTAAAAACCTTTAACTTGTTCACCCTCTTTTTCCCCCTTTTTTTGGGGGGGGGGGGTCAGGGTATCTGGTCCCCCTTCACATTCTTTCTTTGATATGCTGCTTCCTGTTAGTATTCTCCCTATGGAAACATCTAGTAGAGGTTGCTCAGTATTTCAGCATCTAGAAATGCCAGCATAGAGACCCACATGAGGGACATGAAGTTTATGCCAAGTCTCTTCTTCCTAATTATCCTGAACCGTTCTGTATCTCCAGGCATCATCATAGGAGTGTTAAACCATTCTGTATTCCAGAGGAAGTTGATTACTATGTTGATATTGTCAATAACAGGGATCCACTCCTAGGTCCACTACTGCTTTCTGATCCATCTTACCATTTAATAGAGGATTCAAACTCACTTTTATGGTCATGATATTGAAATCAGTCAAACATGTATTCATTATGTATCTAGTATGTTTTACGCACTACTGAGGATACATAGGAAGGGGGGGGGAATGAAAACCCACAACCCAAACAAACAAAATCCTACTCCCAGTCTTCAAGTGGCTCAGTCTACAGTATGCAAACTACTAGGTATGGGATGAATTGGAGATAGGAGAGTGGCAGCTCTGGCATCGAGTAGGACCGGGAGATGCTTCTTTTTGTAGGTAAAATTTTTATTTTAGGGTTTTTTGCAAGGCAAACGGGGTTAAGTGGCTCGCCCAAGGCCACACAGCTAGGGAATTATTAAGTGTCTGAGACCGGATTTGAACCCAGGTCCTCCTGACTCCAGGGCCGGTGCTTTATCCACTATGCCACCTAGCTGCCCCGTAGGTAAAATTTTAACTGGAATTTCAAGGAAGTCAACAAGTCAGGAGACAGAGATAGTTATGGGGAGAATTCAGATTTGGGGAACAGCCTAAGAAAATGTCCATTGTTGGGAGATGGAGTGTCTTATGGGAGGAACAGCAAAAACTTCTGGTGTCACTGGATTGAATACAAAAGTGTAGCAGAAAAAACCAAAATAAAACTGGCAAGTTAGGAACCAAACAGGTCATTGAAGATTTTGAAAGGCAGAGGATTTTTATATTTGGTTCTGAAAGCAGTGAGGCATCCCTGGGGTTTGTCAAATGAGGAAGTGACATGATTGCCTTGAGGCAGGTGGACTTCCGGAAACTATTAAAATAATCCTGGTATGAGATGACAAGAGGTCTGCACCAGAGTTGGTGCAATGTCAGAAGAGAAAAGTTTGTTTTTTCCTTTTCACCAACTTTTTCATTTTGTTTTTATTCCCCTCAATTATTTTTATTGTTCTTTTTCCTACTTTGTTTGGACAATTCTTATTAGATCATTGATGTTTTGAGGTCTACCTCTGTATCCTTATTTGATATATCCAAATGTTTGAGTGGGTCGACTCTTCGGGCATTCTTCTTTCTTTTTACCTTCTTCTTTGGAGGCTTAATTTTAAATATTAATTAATTTAATTTAAAATTAAATTTAATAAAATAAAATAAAATAAAATTTTAATTTTAAATTTTAATATTTATTTAATTTTATTTAATTTGGGGGCATAGAAAAAGGAAAGAATCAAGCATTATTATACACCAACTAAGTGCTAACCACTATGAGAAATGCTTTTACAAACAGTTAATTTTGAACCTCACCATAAAGTAATCTTCTTATCATTATTTCCTACAAATGAGGAAATGGATGCAGACTTTGGTTAAATTACTTATCCACAGTCACACATCTTGGTAGCGTTTGAGGTCAAATTTCAATTGCTGACTCCAAGCTTAGAACTCTACCCACCAACCTTTTTGAGAGAGGGAGAGAGGACTCAGTGAATTGCCTTTGAAGGGAAACATTGCTCTGAGGGCTGGGAGAAGGTCCTAGGTAAGTGTAAGGTCTCCAGTCCCCATCTGAGAATAGTTTCAACCTTTTCTTGACTCAGTGAAGAGAATGACCTCTCCTCTGAGCCTAGAACTCATGGTGAAATGCATGGGACATGTGGGTTTAGTTATTGAGATTAGCTGAATGGGAAAGAATTTAAATTTTTTAAGATGAGAGAGAATAACTTTTAAAAACAACAACTTTTATCTATCTCTCTATCTATCTTGGCAAGGTAATCAGGTTTAAGTGACTTATCCAAGGTCACATGGCTAGTGTCAAAATTCTGAGCCTGAATTTGAATGCACGTCCTCCTAACTCCAGGACTGCAATTCTATCCACTGCTTTACTCAGGAGGGAGATATATCTTGTAATTTATCATCTTTCACTCATTGATTTTCTTTTTTTATTTCACTCACTGATTTTCAAAAGAATTTGATTCCTTGCCTACTTACCTCTAGGACAGGTGAATATTTAGTTTGAGTGGGAGAGATAGCAGAAGACTTACTCAATCTGAATTCTGCTCAGACATCAGAGAAGGGGGAAGAAAAGGGACCACACATGTATTAAGGACCCACTAGGTGCTAGGTATTTTAAAAATATTGTCTCATTTGATCTTCCCAACAATCACAGGAAATGGATGCTATTATTTCCCCATTGTACACCTGAGAAAACTGAGGCAGATAGATATGAAATTACTTAAACAGGGTCCTAGAGCCAATAAGTGTCTGAGGTTGGATTTCAGCCTCAGTCATCCTGACTCCAGCCCCAGGCTCTTTCCACTATGATCATAAAGGTCCAGCTGCCTTCAATGAGGGAAATGTCTCTCGTAGGGTTCAGTAACCCAGGAAGGAGAGTCTTTCTTAAGCATTTGATTTCTTTTTGTGGGTATTCTCTTTATTGTCTTGCATGTAACCTTATACTTACCAGATGCTCATAATTGAGGGGAACAGGTTCCCTATATTCCTTGCGGTTCCCACCTCAGGTAGTGTTGTTACTTTTCCCTTCTGCAACCAGCCCCAAGTCATTTTTGAGTAGCCCAACCCATTTGTCCCAGGAGCAGCCAAGAGATAGGAGGAATATTAGGGAGGATATAAGGGTGAAGTCTTGACCTTCAAAGTTTAAGGATGTTAGATACTCAAGTGATCGCAGAGGCAAATATTAGCAACAAGCCATAAGCTGTCATGGAGTCGAAGAAAGATTGGTGCAGGAAAGGGATGTTCCCACTCAGACTTCCCTTTATTTGCCCATAAGGAGGGAAGCTGGTGCTCATTGGGGCCTCCCGAGTTTATCCTGCCTGTGTCTTTGTACTGAGTTACTTCTATGCCATCTCCTTCCTAAGACCTCCCATATGAGCTCCTTGAAGGCAGGGAATATCTTTTACTTAATAAAAGTGTGATTAAACTTTAACAAATTGATACTTGATTTATTTTAATTCATTTAAAATGATTAATCTTAATCAATATTAAGTATTATTACTATTAAGCAGAAAATATGAAACCTAATAAAGTTTATGAACTGACTAGTCTTGTGGTTTTCTGACTTCCCTCAATCTTTCTCTTGGACTTTCTGTTCTTGTTGTCTCTAGATACAAAATCTTACAGATTCTGGTCATGTTGGGGGTCCCTCTAGCTTGTTTGATTATGTCAGCCTAGGTTTTATTGAGAGAGAGAGAGAAAGAGAGAGAGAGAGAGAGAGAGAGAGAGAGAGAATGAGATAGAGACATAGAGACAGAGACACAGAGAGAAAATTCAGAGGAAATCTTTTTTTAGCAGTTCTTTGAATAACTAGTCCTGGAAATCAAGAAACATGATGAACCCACACAAGTTCCTAATTCCAAGAGCTCTGCAACATCATTCTAAAGTCTCACTCTCTCTCAACTAATTTCCCTTGGAGCTACTTTCTTTTATCTCCAGTAAGTTTATTGAACTAAATCCCTTACAGAAGGAGTATAGGGCCATAGTCAGTATTTTCTGAGCCAATTCAGAGTCTTATTCCTTTAGTAAATGCAGCATACAGCACAGGATTATCTCTCTACAGAATTACATTAGACTTGGGGCCTTGTCTGGGATCTAATCACATTTGTGGAAATTCGCTGGAGAAATTATCCCCGTGGGATTTTCATTACTGGGTATACTTATTTTGTGGATCCACTGAGAAAGTGGCATTTCTCCCCCTTCTCTGAGTTTCTGGCTATAATTTAACAGTCATTTTTTCCCTGTTTGTTTCCTTTACAAATAAAATAATTATATACAAATAAAACAATTGCAAATGAAAAATTATCTTTGAGACAACTTTTGCATAGTTGACATTGATACCTGCTATATAATTCAATCCTCTAAAAGTATGGATTTTGTGGCCAAGAAATATTGCTGTGATTGAAGCTCATATTTTTCTTCTGCTTTAACTTTTTCTTTCCTCATTAGGAGATCCTCAAGTACCAGAAGTCCATAGAATAAAATTTCTTTATTGATCTAGAATCCCAGAATAATCATCCTTAAGTGTTGAATCTTTGGGGAGATGTCTTCTGAAGAAAAAGGGATATCTAGAAATTTTGTCCAGCCCCTATTCAGATGATCTGATGGACTGAGGGAATGATGGGAGAGCTTTCATCTAGATGATTTTGATTGCTCAGCAGAGGGTCTGGGGGGGGGGGGGTGTAACTGGTCGTTAATCTCAGGTCTCAATTCCCTTTAGGGAGTGTTCCATATGGTATGGGAAGCCCTGTAGGGATCAAATATCTTTCTGAGATAGAAAGCTATATTTTCTTTTTCTTTGTATTTTCTGTATTCAAATCAATTTAACAAGCATATATAAAGTACTTACTGCATACTAGAAAACATATTAAGTCTTAGGAATACAAAGATATCCATTCCCTGTTCTCAGGAAGTGTAGTCAATGGAAGTGGCAATATGAAAATAACTATGTGATAAATCAGAGTCAACTGGATGACAAATAGTGGGAAGATACTACCATTAAGAGGGAATTGAGGGGCAGCTAGGTGTTGTAGTGGATAAAGCACTGGCCTTGGAGTCAGGAGTACCTGGGTTCAAATCCGGTCTCGGACACTTCATAATTACCTAGCTGTGTGGCCTTGGGCAAGCCACTTAACCCCATTTGCCTTGCCAAAAAAAAAACCCTAAAAAAAAGAGGGAAAGGAGAAATGCTTGTTTTCAAAGATCTGCATCATTCTGTTTGGGGACAATTATGCTTTTCACCTGTACTGTGGAATGGTCACATCTCTTCCCTTGCTAACTACTGTGAGACTCTTACCTGTTGAACTTTCAAGACAAAAGTCAGACAATGCTTATACTTTCCAGGAACTCCCAAGGATCCCTATAGATTGATACATGAACAACCTTCAAAATAAACCCATAAAAATTTCCATAGGATGAAAAACAATTTAAACATGGGAAGAGTGGAGCAGAGGCCTGTCCAGTGAAAGCTTATTGAGGATGCACATTGTATTAAGATTGATATAATCCCATTTAGATTGATGTAATGTTCCCACAGACATTCTATGACTGTTTCCTGTCTTCTTAAGAGGGGATGAAATATTCAAAGACTAAAGAGATTCGCCTCTCCCTGTATCTCTTTCCTGAATTTATTTTGTTGAACAAGATAAGGGATGCTCTAATGCTCTAATTCTCTAGATGGAGGGAAAATTTAGAGCAAGGGCAATGCTAGTGACCTATCTCTATTTGACCTATCTCTTTTGATAGCTTCTCAGTAAATATTCCTTTAAAACGTCTAATCAAACGGGAAGATAGTATGGCAGAAACTAGGCATAGACCAACATCTCACACCCTATACCAAGAGAAAATCAAAATGGATGCAGGATTTAGACATAAAAGTTAATATTATAAGCCAATTAAGAGAACATGGAACTGTTTACTTGTCAGATCTTTGGAAAAGGGAGCAGTTTATGACCAAAGAAGTGACAGAGACCATTATAAAAAAAAAACAAACTAGATAATTTTATTTTGTTAAATTAAATTGTTTTTTACAAAAGAAAATCAGTGCAACTAAGATTAAAAGGAATTTAGTAAGTTGGGAAACAATTTTTACAAAGGACTCATTTCTAAAATATATGAGTCAAATGTACAAAAAGCAAATAATGTCTCATTTGATGAATGGTCAAAGTATATTGAAAAACAATTCTCAGACAAATTAAATCTATCTATAGTCATATGACTCATACTTCTCAGATTGGCCAATATGACTAGAAAGGAAAATGGTAAATATTGGAGGGGATGTGATAAAGCTAGGATAATAATGATTGCTGGTGAAGTTGTGAGCTGACCCAACCTTTCTGGAGAACATTTTGGAATTATGCCTATAGAGCAATAAAACTGTGACTATCCTTTGATCCACCACTATTGAGTTTGTATCCTGATGAGTTCATGAAAAGGGGTAAAAACTCCCTAAGTACCAAAATAGTCATAGCAACTCTTTCTGTAGTGGCAACGAATTGGAAATTAAAGGGTTACCCATAATTTGGGAAATGGCTAAACACTGTGGTGTATGTGTGTGTGTGTGTGTGTGTGTGTGTGTGTGTGTGTGTGATGGAACACTTTTGTTCTATAAGAAATCATGAGGATGGGATTTCAGAAAAACCTGGAAAGACTTGTATGAATTGATGCTGAGTGAAAGGAGCAGAACCAGAAGAACATTCTACACATCAACGACAACGTGAGGTGATGACCAACCTTGATGGACTTGTTCATTTCAGCAGGACAATAGTCAAAGACAATTTTAAAAGACTTGTGAACTACCATCCACATCCAGAGAAGGGACTGGGGAGTTTAACTGATGAACAATCTTCAATTTTTAAAAAGTTGGCTTTTGTACTAATGTTTTCCTTTTTCCATTTGAGTCATTTTTCTCTCACAACATGTTCAATATCGATGTTATAAATATAGATCTTATATCAGATTATGTTCTGTCAGAGGAGGGGGAGAAAAGGGAGGGAGAGAGAAAAAAATTGTAAAACTCAAAACCTTGCAAAAAAGAAAAAAGTGATTGTTTAGGAAGTACCATTTCATGTGGTAGAAAAAGAAAATATTTAAATTTAAATGTCTAATCAGTATTAATTGATTTCATGATACTGAGGTGCTATTAAATGGTGATGATAATGAGGAGCTATCCAGGGACACCAGTTAGATGATACTGAAAAACTAAATCATTATTGTCAGTGTATCGGAAAGCAGGCTAGAATGGGTTCCCAAAATGGGAATATTAGAGAAGACTCCTTAATCCCTCAAGGTTATCTCTAGAACCATAAAAAGGAAAATGTAGCAGGCAAGGATCTACCTGTTATTAATTGAGATGGAGTCACCAAGAGAATCCAGGGGCTACATAGAGAAAAATCACTATTTTTCATACAATCTCAATTCAGTGTTTTAATCCTTGAGCATGTGCAAAATTCCAGAAGTCATTGATTCTGGTTATATGCATGATTAAGACTAGAAAATGCAAAACTGACCCCCCCCCCCCATGCTTATGTGCTAATGGATTGGAACACTGAGGATTTTAAAGTCCTGGATGCTTCTGATCATAGGAGACATAGGGTCAACAGGATTTGATGTCTTGGTGTGGCACACGAAAGCCTGAGTGATCTTTATTTCTCTTCTTCCCAGTCTCCCATCCTCAGAGTGCCAGGGGACAAGGTGCTCTTTCCTTTGGAAAGGAGACATAACTTTAAGCTCACTCTTTCCTTGACTCTCTAATGTGATAAGTGCTCCCCGTTCTAGGATTCCTGTGATTGCAGTCTTCTGCCATACCAGACTGGGTCTCAGTGAAGAGGATGGTCAAGAAGGTAGTAGGCCTCTTAGCAGCACATTTATTGATTTATTTTCTATATTCTCTTGATTCTATCCTATTTCTCACTACTCTTGAAGGCAAATTAGGTTGAGGGAGAATTATCAAAGCAATGAAATAGGAACTGCCTTGCATTTACATCTGAACAAACAGCAACTTATCCTTCAATCAGTAATAACATGGAAATTTCCATTCTGACCATGTTCAAAAGACTCCTTCAGGATTTGGGCTAACGATTCTCCCTGGATTATTATCAAAGAAAGAGTAGCAGGTGTCCTGAAGACAGCAATCACTTTATTTGGTAATAGAGTTGGGTACTTTCTAGGCAAAGAGAGATACTGTGCATAGGAAATCAAAGAAAATTATCATCTCAGAGGTAGATATATCATACCAACTGGGAAACCATTTATTTCAGTTACAATGCTTTGAGAGGTGATGCTATTTTCTTTTCTTCAAACATGCCAGAGGTCATTGAGAGTGTCTTTGTGATGGTGGCAGTTGGAGAATTTCTAGTGGGGGGACTAGCCAATGGCTTCATTGGGGTGGTCAATTTCATAGACTGGATCAAAACTGGAAAAGTATATTCGATGGACTTAATTCTCACTGCCTTGGCCATTTCCAGGATTCTTCTACTGGGATCAATCATGTCTATAAGCATTGTCTTTCATTTGTTTCTCGATTTTTCTGCCTCTGGAGAGATAAATATTGTAGAATCCATTTGGAATTTGAGCAACCACTTAAATGCCTGGATTGGCACTTGCCTCAGCTTCTTCTACTTCATAAAGATTGCCAACTTTTCCCATCCTGCCTTCCTGTGGTTGAAGTGGAGGATTAACAAAGTGGTCCTCGGAATGATTTTCATCTGCTTTCTCATTGCCTTGATTGTCAATATTCTATTGACAGAGAAAATGCATCAGATTTATAAAAGCTTTGCTATACATAGAAATGAAACAAAGGGGACTCACAAGAAACAAACAAATAAAAGCCATGAGTTTTTCAATTTGATTTTCTACTACACGGGGGGTTTTGTTCCCTTCATTGTCTCCCTCTTCTCCTGCTTTTTATTAGTTTTCTCCCTGTGGAGACATATTCAAGAGATGCAGAGAAATGCTACAATGTCCAGAAACTCCAGTACAGAAGTCCACAAGAAGACCATGAAATCTATGGTCTCATTCCTTGTCCTCTTTATACTATATCATGTGAGTATCTTCATGGGAACTTTGAGTTACATTTTATTTGAAAGTCATCTACTTGTCAAGTTTTCAATGATAATAACTTCCATTTACCCCTTGGCCCACTCTATCATCTTAATCAAGACAAATAACAAGCTAAGGCAGGTGTCCCTGAGAATTTTCCAGCAGTTCAAGCACTATCCCCAAGGGATCTGGAAAAGTTTTTGTGACATAGGTTAAACTCTGGAAAATCATCCTTTGTCTGGAGGAAAAGAATCTATTTCAGATAACTCAAAGAATTTTTCAAAGGATTTATGGATTATTGAATTTTACTTTAATCTTTTTTGGCTAGCCATTTATACAGGAAAAAACAAATGGATGAATAAAGACCAGGAAAAAGAGGTCTGAGGGTCAAATTCAGCTAATTATCTCTTGGAAATATTTAGGCCATAAGATAAGAATGTTTTTGACATTTTATGTACAATAAAGTTTTATATTTAAACATTTAAAACAAAAATATTCTTAATTCAGAGAATACAAAAATAGACTGTGGATCAGATATAACTGATGGAACATCATTCAATTCAGTTATAAACACAGTTCAGACAAACACCTTGCAGAGTAGACTCTTTAATAATGTATATATGTATATAAATGCATATAAATCTAATACATATATGTGTGTAAATAACAAAATATTGAACAGGAGCATTTTCTTAGATATTTTCCTTTAGTGATCCTAAGCTTTTTTTTTCAGAAACAAAATATGGTCTTTTTAAATAACACTAATTGGCCAAGATGGCACTGTAGTAGCAACAGCCTAGACAATAATTTCCGACCAATAACACACAAATCCAATTCTGGGGTGGCAGAGTCAAAAATGGTAAGGGTCAGATATTTTTCCAGCTTAAAACATCTTTGGAAGTCAGCTGAAAAGGTTTGTGACACTGAGGTGGCTCAGAGTGTTCACCAGTGATGGACTTTGGAGATGACTCTGACAGTGGCAGCAGAGATGGTAGATGGATTAGAAACTGGTCAGGAAAAGATTGCAGGGATCTGAACTGGTACTATGCAGGACTTGGTCCTGTTTGGTGATGATATGTGGTCCCACATTGAACTCTTGTGATTGGTTGTAAGGGAGCAGAGATCCAAGGTGGAGAGGAGCAGTAGCTCTTGTAGATGTACTGAAGCACAAGTCCTTCCTGGGTAAAGACTAGAATGTTCTTTGGAAATGAAAAATTTGGAAATGTCAAAAACTTACAGATCCCCAAAATAGTTCTGAAAATATTAGCACAAAAAAGTCTGAAATTTGTGACAGAATTTGCCACCTCAAGGTGAGCAGAGCTGAATTTTAACCTAAAGTTCAAGGCTGAGAAATAGATTGGAAAAATGAACAAATAACAATAAAAAACTTGACCATAAAAAGTTCCTCCAATAACAAGGAAGGCTAAGAAGCAAAGGAGGAAGAAGACAATGACATGAAAATAGCAATGTCAAGCATACCATCCCCAAAATGCATATTAGATTGAAACTCAACAAGAATTCCTTGTAGAGTAAAAACATTGAAGAAAAATTGGGAAAGTGAGATTGAGGCAATATTATTTATGAAAAGAGAAACAAAAAACACTGAATAAAATAACACCTCAAAAATGGAATTGGCCAAATGGTAAAAGAGACACAAAAACCAACTGAAGAAAAGCAACCCTTGAAGACACAAATGGATGAAACAAACCAACAAAAATGACAGACAAAAGTTCATTGAAAAAATTCTTTTGAAATAAGAATCAGGCAAATGGAGACTAATAATCCCATGAGACATCAAGAAACAATAAAACAAAGTAAAAAGAATTAAAAAAAGAAGACAATTTGAAATATCTTATTGAAAAAGCAACTATCTGGAAAACAGATCAAGAAGAGATAATTAAAGAATCATAGAACTATCTGTGAGTCATGATTAGAGAAAGAACCCAGACATCATAGTTCAAGATATTATAAAGGAAAAACTGTCTTGAAATATTAGATTCAGAAATAGAAAAAATAGAAATTGAAAGAATCTGCAAATCAACTCTTGAAAGAGATTCAAAAAATGAATAATCCCAAGAATATTATAACCAAATTTCAAAACTCCAAGGTCAAAGAGAAAATACTGTAAGCAGCCAGAAAGAAACATTTCAAATGTTGTTGATATACAGGATCACACCAAACTTTAGCAGCTTCCATGTTAAAGAAGTATAGGGTTTTTAATTTGATATTCCAGAGATACACACACACACACACACACACACACACACACACACACACACACATTACCAGAGCTAGTTCAGTATTTGGGAGGATACATAAGAAAGTATGGGAGAGAAGAGTTATTACACTGCCCACCAAACTGAAGGTCCACATAACAGTTGTGCTGACCTCATCGCTATATGCCTATGAAACTTGGATGGTCTACCAGCGCCATGTCAGAAAACAGAATCACTTCTGTTTGAATTGTCTTAGGAAGATTTCTAAGATCACCTGACAGGAAGAGACACCATACACTGAGGGCCTTTCTTGATTTAAACTGCCTAGCATTCCAACATTACCACAGAGAGTGCAACTACTATGGGCTGGACAAGTTAGAATGCCAGATGTATGCTTGTCAAAAAAAATATTTTATGGAGAACTCACATAGGGCAAGTGCTCACAAGGGGGGACAGAAGAAGCAATACCAAGATGCCCTGAAGGTCTCATTGAAGAACTTTAGAATTGATTGTATAGCATGAGAGTTATTGGCACAGGATCACTCAATATGGTGAGCCCTCAGTAGTGAGGTGGCTGCACTCTATGAAAAAGGCAAAATGGAAGTGGCTCAAAGGAAACATACTATCCTTAAGTTTAGAGTCTCTACCACAGGTAGACTATTTGTACCCAACTTGTGGTAGAACATTCCAAGCTCATATGGATCTGATCAGCCACAGTAGGACACATTGTAATTTGTCACAGAGTGATGTCACATAGTGATGTCATTTTGATCTTTGATGACGAAGGACAAGAACCGACACCACATAGACAGAGGCATGGGTGCGAGCCAATTAAATTGGGATTATCTAAAAAAATTAAGGGATGTAAAAGAGGAATGTACTGGGTGAAAGAGGAAGGATAAGAAAGAATGATGAAATTTACATCACAAGAAAGATATTCAAAGAAAAGATTTTTTAGTGGTGGAGAAAATGGTGTGCTTAAAGGGACTGAGCTACACTTGAACTTCACTCTCATTGGAAACAGTTTAAAGAGGCATGCATGTGAATGTATGTATATTTATACACACATACAAATGAAGGGATATAAAAAGAGATGAGACAAAGGAAGAGGATAATAAAAAGGAGGATGTTAAGGCAGCAATGACCAGAAGTTAAACATATGTTAGAGAAGGGACAGAATCAAAAAAGAGAGAGAGAGAAGGATAAATAAAACTATGGATAATGAAGTAGTATCAAAATTTCTTATAGTCAATTTTTCTGATAAAAGTCTACTTTCTCAAATATATAGAGAATTGAGTCAAATTTATAAAAATAAAAGTCCTTCCCCAATTGATAAATGATTGAAGAATATGAACAGTCAGAATTTTGAGAAATCAAAACTACCTATAATTATATGAAAAAATACTCTAAATCACTGTTATTAGAGAATGCAAAATAAAAAAATCTGAGGTGCCATCTTATTCATACCTATCAGAAATGATAATTCTTAAAAGTGAGGGAAAATATGTCCAATAATTCTGCATTTTTAAAAAAGTTTTTGCAAGGCAATGGGGTTAAGTAGCTTGCCCAAGGCCACACAGCTAGGTAATTATTAAGTGTCTGAGGCTGGATTTGAACTCAGGTACTCCTAACTCCAGGACTGGTGCTCTATCCACTGTGACACTTAGCCACCCCCAATCATTCTGGAGAAAAAAAATTAGGTTATACAACTGTGCCTATTCTTTGATCCAGCAATACCACTATTAAGCTTGTATTCTAAAGAAATCAAACAAAAAGGAAAAAGAACCTACAAGGACAAAAATATTTTCAGAAGCTCTTTTAGTTGTGGCAAACAATTGAGGGGATGCCCATTAATTGGGGAATGATTGAATGTTATGGCATATGATTGTGATGGACAACTTTTGTGGTATAAGAAATTTTGAAGGGGGATTGGTTTCAGAAAAACCTTGGAAAACCTATATGGACTGATTGTTGTAAAGTGTAGTAATCAGACCCAGGAGATTATTGAATATAATTATAGTAACACTGTAATGATGCTCCACTGTGAAAGACATAGTTACTCTGATCAGTCAGGATAATTCCAAAGGACCCATGATGAAAAGCACTGCCCATCTCCAGAAATGATGAACTTTGAATGGAAATTGAAATATATATTTTTTGGTTTTCTTTTTTCTTGCTTTTTTATGATCTCAAAATATTTTTGTATGGTTTCATTTGTAAAATTGAGATAGTATTTGTCTTCTAAGTGGGTAAAAGAGGGATTGAGAGAGGAAAGGAAATCAGAACTTAAAATTAAAAAAAGAATATTAAATGTAAATAAATAATGAATTTTTAAAAAAGCAATACTGTCTGGTACTATTCCATGACTTTGAATCACAGTGCTACACTCTCAAGAATTATAATAAATATCACTTAGAGTGATAACAAGAGACATAAAATCAGTCTGAGTGAGGTATAATACATATGAAATGAGGATTACAAAAAGGAAACATAGGTATATTGTGATTGCAAAGAAAAGAGGATATTCAGACAAGAAAGAAGAGCAAGATTGACAATGAATGCTTCATTTGCTCTAGTAATATCTTTGGGGTATCAAGAGAAAGAAGACGTTCCTCCAGAATGTTGTGTAGACTTTCTGTGACAAAGAGAGCATAGTCAAGAGTCACACAGGGTGGAAGACAGATGTGAATACATTGCCATTTTCATGGTTAGAGAGATCATATACATTGTTGAGTTGATGAAAACAAAGATTCTCGGAGTAAATGAGAACGTTTCTTAAAAATGATTTTTATGAATATATCCATGCCCTTTTGATTTAATTATGATTTAATTCTAACCTTAAAGACTTTTCAAATTTCCTATATAATACTAATAGATATAATTATTAATGCACCAATGTTTATTTTGTCTAGTTATTCTAATGATTTCTTCAGTTTTTCATGTCTTTCACAATTTGTTTACCTGTTAATTTTCTTATAAAGAGACATGTTGAATTCTTTGACAATTAGTAAATTCTCTATATCACTGTAATTTGTCAAATATATATAAAATAAATATATGATTTTAGACACTATGGCAATCAATGAACATATAAATGATGCAAATTTTACCTATAATTTTTATCAAAATTCCTTTCCCCATATTTCATTTAATCATATCTGTCTGACACCAAGATTGATATCAAGATTATCATTTTTAATTTCAAAAAATATTGTTGGTGAATCACTTCTTCTTTCCCCTTCTGTTACACCTGTATGAATCTTTATTTTAAGTGTGATTTTTTTGTAAGCAACAAATAGTTGAGATCTGCTTTTTATCCATTCTGCTAAGTTCCAATATTTTATATTGTGAGTTATTCACATTTAAATTAATGGTTAATTTTTCTCATGCATTTCCAGTAAAATAAGTATCTTTCATAGTGTTCTTTTTCTACATTGCTGTTATTTCTTTTTAATTAAACTTTGTTTTAATAAACAATAAAAATCAAAATGAGAAAATGCAGTTGAGTTTCTAGCTTATACTATGCTATTGACAACATTGAAAACAAGGCAAATCATAATAGCAATTTTGGAGGACAGGGACTCTTATTCGCTGCTAGTAGAACTATGAATTTGCTCACTTTTTTTTTTGCAAGGCAGTGGGGTTAAGTGACTTGCCCAAGGCCACACAGCTAGGTAATTATTAAGTGTCTGAGGTCAGATTTGAACTCAGGTCCTCCCGACTCTAGGGCTGGTGCTCTATCCACTGTGCCCCCTAGCTGCTCCAGAATTTACTCACTTCTGAAAAGGAATTTGGAATTATACCTGAAAAGTTGATAATCCTTGACCAAATGATACCATTAATAGATTTTATAAATTAAAGAGATAAGAGAAAGAGGGAAAAATCCCAAATGGATTAACATTTGTATCAGTCCTTCTTATTGTACAAATGAACTAGAAACAAAGGGTGTGTGTGTGCTGATCAATTGGGAACAACTGAAAATATAGTGATATATGAAATTTAGAGGAATTTATTATGATGAAAAAATTATGGCATATATATCTATATCTAAATATGTATATATGTATGTATGTATGTATGTATTCAGAGAAATCTCAGTAGACATGTCTGAACTAGTGTACAGTGAAATGAACAGAGGTAGGAGAGCAATTTATCTGATGATTACAATATTGGAAAGGGGAAAAAAAAGGTGGAAAAAATTAATATTCAACCACAATTCCTGAAGAACTATGATAAATATTCCTCTCTATTCTCAGTAGAGAAATTGTAGACTTCATGTGCAAATCTGTGTTTTTTCTGACATACCTAGTGGGTGCATTTAATTTCTTCAATTATGCTTATATATGGCACAAGTAAAATCTGAAATCAAAGAAGAAACAAAGATTTGAGCTTCCAAACATATATGTTTATTAAACAATGTATGCCAACTGCATAACAAATTGAGACCAGGTCTTCCTCTGCTTGGCACTAGATCCTGAATAAAGAGGACAGATTTGTATACATTAAAAACAAACGATTAGCATTATGTAAGCCAGATAAAAGATTAGATATTCTGATTTGTAATTGGAGGAAAAAGTAAAGGCTTTCCAATCTGGGAGCGGGGGGGGGGGGGGGGGGGGGGGGGGGGGAGCATATATGTATAATTCCTTAAAATTAGAAAAAAGATGTCCCACTTTCCCAATATTCAATCAAGCTGATTGATTAGTTTGGGGTCATTTTCCAGATAAGACGTAAAGGCTGATTGAGATATCTAATTGTGAGAAAACTACTTGCATTAATTTTTTTTTTTTTGCTGTTTTTATTTTTTGGGTTTTTACAAGGCAATGGGGTTAAGTGACTTGTCTAAGGCCACACAGCTAGGTAAGTGCCTGAGGCGGCATGTGAACTCAGGTCCTCCTGACTCCAGGGCCAGCACTGTGTCCACTATGCCAACCAGCTGCCCCTTGCATTAATCTTTTGATCTAACTGGCTTTCTGGCAAGCATAACATAGGTTCTTAGTTAAGGGACACTTACTTAAGATAAAGATGGTCCAGCTTCCAGGCATGAAGAATTTGGTCCAAACAATGTGGTCAAGTTTTCTCAGAATTTCCATAACTGAATAAAATTTTCCCAAAAGACAGAAGTTAGTGAGGACCCATAACTGAACATAAAGGGTATGGAGTTAAATTCAGAATTGAGTCACAATTCCTTCAGATGTTACAAAGGATACTTTTGTTGGAGAAGTGGGGTGGAGCTCAGGGTGTGATGATAGATGTATCATAAAAAAAATGAGCAAGGTAGTGTTAGAACTATCATATTGCAGTTACCAGATACATAATAAATATGTCAATAATGAAGATTCAAAATGTCAGATGCAATTCTATTTTTCTATTCTTCTTTGATTATGAAAATATTCCCATTTGCTGATGTTTTTCAAACACAAAATAATAGTAATATTAGCATTTCAACATTATTATTAGTATCAACAACAATAAACGATAGCAGAACAACTTCCAAAGTAATGACTTTTCATGAAATTCAATTCAAATGGATCATTTCTAACTATTTGTATGGTTATTAAAAAGTCTTTCAATCAAAGGAGCCAAAACACC